>NC_134694.1:101620432-101920432 GCF_050947455.1 Rhinoderma darwinii
GGTGTGCAAAGAAGTAAGTGTGAACTTCTGTGTCTAATATTTCGTATTATACTTAAAGGGGTTGTCTAGTTTAGAAACCCTATTTTCACATACCATTTTAGGAAGTTCTACGGTAATATAATAATAATCTTTATTTTAATATATATATATATATATATATATATATATATATATATATATATATATATATATATATAACTCCAACGTATTTCATAGCGCTTTACAATTGAGAAAGTAACTAACAAGTAAAATGACAAATGATCAAAAGAAATTAAGAAACAATAAGACAAAAGTAGAGAGATCCCCGGTCGGCAGAGCTTTCAATCTAAATGTACTGGGAGGAGCGACATAATAGGTAAAAGTTTCTAATTTTATCCAGTGGACCTGCCCTTTGTGTTGGTAAAGAGATTAAAAAATAAAGCTGAATGAACCTGTCAACCAGCCAGTATTTGAGCCAGCACGAATATAGCGTGAAACATGCAACTAGGTAGCCAGCTGAGGAAATAGCAGATTGGAGTGTACATATTTGTGACCAGGTCGGGGGCCTATGTGGCATAAGTCTCCTTGAAGAAATGAGTATTCAAGGCACACGTAAAACTGGGAATGTTAGGACCAAGTCTGATGGTCCTGGAAAGTAAGTTCCACATAATGGGTGTAGCATTGAGGAGTCCTGCAGATGGAACTGAGATAATTTAATAATGGAGGATGAGTGGGATCCTCTATTCCGGACCCTCATCTCTTAGCCAGTCTCCCTCACTCTCTCTGGAAAACCTGTCCTCCATTACAACCCATTGATTTGAAAGGGTAGGGTGTATACCTTATTTCCGCTTTACGGAAATTGAACGCTCACTAACAGGTTTCCCCACAGATAACAGCTGATCGGTGGGGGTCCCAGCAGGAGGACACTTTATGATCAGCTTATTGTCAAGGAACTGTTTTTACAATTAGGGATTATCTAAGTGGACAACCCCTTTATGTATTGTTTTTTTATCAGTTATTGCTGCAGCTACATCAAAGTAAGAGGCAGCAAGAAAATACTAATAATAGAAGTGTCCATTAGGACCAGTGAACATAAAATGTAGTATAGTGGAGTTAGTTGGTATATCACTGTTACTTTGATTTCCAGGCTTTGCACCCTTCCCTGATGCCAATCTCTACTGTAAAATAGACAGTTCTTGCTGGGGAACTCCTGACTAGAACCTGGGAAACGCTGGTTGCGAAACACCGGTCTAAGGACTTGTTTACACAATTGTATATTAAAATTGTATTCCTTTCCAAATTATTTCCAAAGAGTTAAGGCCCTTTTACCTAGGCCAATTATCGGGCGAACCCTCGCTCATCGGCTGATTGTATTGTTTATGCAGCAATAAATATTATCGTTGTCGGCAGGGCATCTCCCTGTGTAAACAGGGAGATGCGCTGCCGACATGATAGAAATGTCTGGGGACGAGCGTTCGTAGTAACGATCACTCGTCCCCATGCATAGCTACTTGTGAAAGGAGCAAACGAGTGCAGATCAATGAGCTATCCCGTTGATCGGCGCTCGATTACATGGCCCATGTAAGAGAACCATTATAAAAGATATAGAGAGAAGGCTCTGTATGCATCACCTCTGTCACTCCCTCGTCTTTGGGTCTTTTGCTGTACGCCACCACCTCCTAGTTTTTGACATTTCTCTGTCATTTGACTCCCATTCATTTCAGTTGCCATAAAGCACAAGCACACTGCGGCACTGTCTATGTAGACAACACAGGAAGGAAGTCTGTATCTCCAATATGGCCGCCACCAGGAAATGTTAAAAATAATAAAACCAATAGCTACAATTTATAAAAAGAACAAACAGACTTACAGATAATTAATGAAATATTATTTTTAAAACTATATTTTCTTATTTTCAGATGCACAAACTAGGATTTCTGGAAGAGAACCTCCAACAGTATAAGCAGAAGATTAAAAACCTTAACTTAAATGGCAGAGCGCTTGTCTACAGTGATAATAATGAGATAAAACATGAGTTGGGCATGGGCCTTGGAGACTGGACACTTTTCAGTGTGTACTTTTTAGGGGTTCTTCCTCCACCTCCTACTGCCCCTGCAACTGCCCCAATTATTGGCAAGCAAGAAGCTCCAAATCTTGCAGCTGGATCAAAAGAGAATATCTTAAAACAGAGCCGGTTATCTCTGTACATATCAAACGATGATCTCTCTTAAGTCGAGAAGAAAGGATTTTGTTTCGGTTTTGTCCACACATTTCATGTATAGAATTCTCACTCGCAGATCGTCCAAGTCCGGTTCAATAGAATCAGGGGGGGGGGGGGTCCAAGTGTTACATCCGTAATATGGACCCTAAATTGTACCCGTATCACGCCCTTCAGAAAGCAGCTGCACTTTTACTCCTGTCCAGGTTTATGTAACTATATTTTTGCTGGGGGTCCTCAGTGGTCTGTTGAAGAGACGCAGTCGAGTTACTTTAAAGAGAGTTTTTCCACCAACCATATGGGTTGTGTCTGTTCAATTAGCTTCTCAAAAACAGATGACAACTAATGTTGATCTAATTTAAAAGATAAAACCAACATGGCGGCGGAGTCTGTTGTCACCTTTGCTAAAATGGCTGCCACAATTCAACAGAAAATAAATGATAACGATAGCTATTGCGCTAACTTCTAATTGACTAATATCGATCCATTTTTACGTTTTGGGTGGAAATTCCCTTTAAAGTAAGATTATCAATTAAATGATATGACCCCCTTTGGATTTTTCTGCGAGGATCAATGATAATATCAAATGTGTGTTTTTAATAAGAGTATTACGTTTTAATAAAAAAATGCTGAATGAGTCTTATTTATTATCCTTTCTAGCTCCTTTATAATGAAAGTCAACTACAAGAGTTTCAGCTACATTTGGCTACAAGAACAGAAAAGGGCAAAACTTTACTCCTTTAGTTTAGTAGTCCATGAAATGGCGACACAGGTGAAGGTTAGCTTGGTTATAAGGGAAGTATACACAAGCCATTGATTGGGCAAACAAGTGTTCATATGATCGCTTGTTCCCGATCCTTGCCCTGTGTAAACAGGGAAACGATCAGCCGATGAACGAGCAAACGTTTATTAATCAGCTCATCGTATTATTGATGTGGCATTTAATAAATGTGTAGGAACGGAGATGTGCTGCCGACATGATGGAAATGTATGGGGACGAACCAGGGCCGGCCTTAGTTTTGGATGGCACCCTGTGAGAGCATCTCTATTGCTGCCCTTTACAAACCAAAATGAACCGTATATATATATATATATATATATATATATATATATATATATATATATATAATAATAATATAATAATCTTTATTTATATAGCGCCAACATATTACGCAGCTCTTTACAATTTAGAGGGAAACATGAAACAAACAATATCAGACATTACATAGTGACAAAGTTCATTTACAATTCAAACCTGAGGAGTGAGGACCCTGCTCGCAAGAGCTTACAATCTATGGGGAAATAAGGGAGACACAAAGTGTAATAGTGTTTGTTCTGTACAATGGTCCGGCCATTTTTATACACATGCGGTGGTAACATAAAGCTGCATGAGCCGGTCACCAGCCAGTATCCGTGTATGACGGACATGAAGAGAAGGAGTGTGAGGGAATCTTATTCTGATGACTAATCTAAATGGAGGGCCATGGAGAGGAGTCAGATTAGGGAATGTTATAGGCCTGTCTAAATAGATGTGTTTATACTGTACATACAGAAAGGCACATATTTAGACATATAGGCAAATATACATACATACACATAGGTAAATTTATATACACACATGCTGGAACATGTATAAATACATAAAGGCACATATATAGACACACACACACACACATTATATATATATATATATATATATATATATATATATATATACACAGACCCATATATACCCACACAGGCACACACAGTACAGATAATGTAGTAGATGTTATCTGCAGTCCTATGTAAGACCACAGATGACACACAGTGATAACTCTCTGAATACAGATAATGTAGTAGTGTTCAGGGGGTTTTACACTGGGCAATTATCGGGCAGACAAGTTTTCATAGAACGCTTGTTGCCGATAATTGCCCTGCGTAAACAGGACAGCAATCAGCAGATGAATGAGCAAATTATCGATGTAGGCAGCACATGTGTAAACAGGGAGACGCGCTGCCGACGTGATGATAATGTATGGCGATGAGCGATCGGAGTAACGACCGCTCGTCCCCATTCATAGCTCCTTGTGCCAGGAGCAAACGAGCGCCGATCAACGACCTGTCTGGTTGATCGGCGCTCGCTACACCTGCCAAAATTGACTGGTGTAATAGGGCCTTTACCTGCAGTCCTATGTAACACCACAGATAACACACAGTGATAACTCTCAGAGTACAGATAACGTAGTAGGTGCTACATGCAGTCCTAGGTAACACCACAGATATCACACTCTGTTAACTATACCCACACAGTCCCATTTTGTAACGAGGGTGGCCTGACACTTGCTGGGACTGTGGAGGCTCGGTGGAGTCAATGGGGAAAAAAGAAGAGACGGAGCGGAGAAGGGTTTTACCAGTTAGCAGCGCCAAGGATAATCAGTTTTTTCCTCAAACTTATCAAATTACCACACAGGCACACAGAAAAATATACACATACAGACACAAAGGCACACATACTGGAACATATACAAACACAGAGACATATGTACGGAGACATATAGGCACATACCATCTCTCCTTGCTAACAGGCTTCCTGCAGGGTGGGCTGTGGGCGGAGCTTCCTCTTCTGCTCTTGTTTCCTGTGTGTGTAACGAGGAGCAGAGAGTATAGGGCACAAAGGACCTGCCCAGTGGCGTCCCCTACATGCGGGAAGGCTGCAGCGTCCTGTGCACTCGCACAGGTCGCACACCACTAATGGTAACATCCAGTTGTTAATTTATGAATACATTTCTAATAGGAATAACAGAGGAAAGGTACAACCCAGAGTTCTAAGAAAATGTGCCACAGAATTGTTATTTCAAGGGGAATACACGTATTTACTCAAACAGGCATGTCAGGAGCGGTGACAGGCCCTCTTTAAAGGCAAATTCCCTCTATTGGTGTGAATCCGTGGGCTAGATCCCATACTAATTACTAGAATCAAGAGACCGTCAGATTTCTGTAGGAATTTCAAAAACTTAATTTTTGTCAAATAACTTTAAAGGGGTTTTCCCATCAGAGTCATTTATGACATATCCACAGGATATGTCATAAATGTCAGATAGATGCGGGTCCTACCTCTATCTCTGTAACGGGGCCCCCTAAACCCGATTCCACTGCTGCATTGTGGCTGAAGCAGGTAAACTCCGACCATGGAGAAGAAATCAACATAGCTCACTGAGCTATGCGGTTTTCGTAAGTCCCATAGTACTGAACGGTAGTTACGGAAACAGCATAGCTCGCATGCTGCGCTGCTTCCGTAACTGCCATTCAATACTATGGGACTTACATAAACTGTAGCTGAGCAATCTACGCTGTTTTCGTAACTCCCGACCATATAGTCAGGAAGAGGCCGGGAGGCAGCGGGAGAAGAAAAAGGTAGAATGGGCTTTAGGGGGCCCCATTCCAGAGATAGGTGCGGGTCCCAGAGGTGGAACCCGCATCTACGTGACATTTATGATCCTGTGGATATGTCATAAATGTCCCTGATGGGAAAACCCCTTTAATTAACCTTCTATGGCTCTGTTCCCATTATTTTTGAGCCCTATGTTGGGTGTTTTCTCCAGAAAAGCTCCCGGCACATACGCCAGATGTATCCATACAAAATCCACCAACGTATACCTCAGGCAGAAGTCTCAAATGTAATGAGAACAGAGTCTAAGAGAATATTCCAATATTGGGTTTTCCTACTTTCTGATAAACTCAGTTTTTTTTTGGCAGATCCTACATGGAGCATGACGTATATTATTCCAGCAACAGGGAGTAAGAGAGAAATCATTGGCTAAGGCTGGATTCACACGAGCATGTTCGGTCCGTAAAGGACGGAACGTATTTCGGCCGCAAGTCCCGGACCGAACACAGTGCAGGGAGCCGGGCTCCTAGCATCATAGTTATGTACAACGCTAGGAGTCCCTTCCTCTCCGTGGAACTACTGTCCCGTACTGAAAACATGATTACAGTAAGGGACAGTTGTCCCGCAGCGAGGAAGGGACTCCTAGCGTCGTACATAACTATGATGCTAGGAGCCCGGCTCCCTGCACTGTGTTCGGTCCAGGACTTACGGCCGAAATACGTTCCGTACTTTACGGACCGAACACGCTCGTGTGAATCCAGCCTAACCGTTCACCTCTCCATATCCTATGTATGTCCAGGATAGACCAGGTTTGGCCATGCCAAGTATCATTTCTACTGATCTGTTGATGATCAACGCATTGTACCTGCAAAGAGCCGAGACGTAGATGAAAAGCAATTTAGACATAAAGAAAAGAAGAACGAAAGATTTATTTACAAAATGAAGCAAAGCAATTGAAAAGGATGAGCTATGTACGATGTATGTAGTATAAGCACAAAGGCATGAGGGGGGTCATCAGGAGACCATTATATTGCAGAGGGTTTTGTATTTAGATCTTTATATCGGGAAGTAAGTTACAGCTGGTTATTATGTCAATCTTCTCAGACACTCCTTTCAAGTCCTCAAGGGCAAGTCGGATGTTGTGAGACGCGTTAATAATTCCATTCTGGGAGTTGCTCAGTTGACCGGTCAGTGTTCGGATCTCATTATTAGTGGTATGGTAGACTTGACGGACGGTGTTATTGACATCATGGTATAGACGAGCATTGCTCTCCAACAGTTTTTGCTGTAATAATGTGCTGAAGCGTCCAGGCTGCTGTATATTGACAATAGGCTTTTCTTCTATACCAACTGGAGAAATGTCGCCTTCATTCCTGATGACCACCAAAGGAGGAAGGTCCTTCTCTAAACTCTTGGAAGGAGTCTTCTTATCTTTCTCAACACCTTCGTCATCCTCTTCATCAGTCTCGGAGGCTTCTCCTTGGATTTTTACACCACATGTACCAGAGAATGACCTAGTTGGGACAGAAGTCACATACATCTCTTCTTCATCATCCGTTTCGGAGGCTTCCCCCTTCACGACGGTTTGGAAACCTTGAGAAGACATTTGTAGATTATCTAACTAGATGAGAAACAGAAAGAACAAAGATGAATTATTTATACATAAATATTTGCAAACAATTAATAGAGGGGGATCATCTGTTCAGGATCCTCATCTCTTTTGGTCAGGGTGGAGAGCAACTACATAGCATAGTGCGTCTCTTGCTTTGGAGGACCTGCACTGTGTAATACTTAAATTCCCCTGTGGTGGAGCTGCAGGAAAACTTAACACTTAGGTCTCATGCACACAACCGTAAGTACGGATCCATAGTCACCCGCATGTCATCCACATATCTGGCATGCCGTCTGCATACTCTGTTCGTAAGTGCATCTGTATTTACGGATCCGCAAAAAAAAGGGAGGCTACAAATGATGTCACCAACATGTCTTAACTCCTTGAATGATTGCTCAGGCGCCATTTTCTTAGGCAATCCCATGCCGTCGCATTGCAATCCTTTTGAAATTACGGATGAATATCCGAAGCTATCCGCAATTTTGCACATGCCTAAGGCTTCTATGGTCAAGTCCGTGCCGCAATTGCGGACAGGAATAGGCCATGTTCTATATTTTGCGGATTATTTCTACGGCCCGGACACATATCTGTGAATATACGAAAAGGTGCCTGTGGCCTATAGAAATGAATAGGTCCGCAGATTATTTGTAATTACGGCTAAAAACTACGGTTGTGTGAGTGGGCCTTACTGGCAGGTTTCCGCACAGATTACAGCTGATCTTTTAGGGTATGTTCACATGGCCGTAAACGCCCGAAAAACTGGAAGCAGAACGCCTCCAAACATCTGCCCATTGATTTGGGCAGATGGGAAAAACGGCGTTCTGTTCCGACGGGCCGTTTTGAAAAAACGGCCGCGAAAAAGAAGTGCAGGTCACTGGTACGTTTTTCATTGACTCTATAGAAAACAGCTCCAAAAACGGCTGTAAAAAATGCAGCGAAAAACGCGAGTGGCTTAAAAAACGGCTGAAAATCAGGAGCCGTTCTCCATTGAAAACAGCTCTGTATTTTCAGACGCTTTTGAGTTTGCGTGTGAATATACCCTAAGGGTATGTGCACACACACTAATTACGTCCGTAATTGACGGACGTATTTCGGCCGCAAGTACCGGACCGAACACAGTGCAGGGAGCCAGGCTCCTAGCATCATACTTATGTACGACGCTAGGAGTCCCTGCCTCTCCGTGGAACTACTGTCCTGTACTGAAAACATGATTACAGTACGAGACAGTTGTCCTGCAGCGAGGCAGGGACTCCTAGCATCGTACATAACTATGATGCTAGGAGCCTGGCTCCCTGCACTGTGTTCGGTCCGGGACTTGCGGCCGAAATACGTCCGTCAATTACGGACGTAATTAGTGTGTGTGCACATACCCTAAGAGTCCGGGCAGGGGGGGGGGACGGGGACACTGGGTGTGATCAGCTTATCGTCAAGGAAACCTTCTAACAAGTAGGGATTGTCCAAAGCGGACACCACCTTTAAATACATTGAAGAATTAACAAAATAAAAAAAGTCCTGCCTAATTAATTATTGGACATGATAATTAGAAAGTAAATATTTTTTGTTTAGTGTCAATTGGAGAAAGCTGTTCGCTGGCCAATTCAAGCCCTGACCCCATTGACTTGTGAGTGTAAAGCATCATCCTCCTGCCGTAAATCTATGAGGGGGGGGGGGGGATTTAGGGTTTTGGCGTTATACGGTTGCCAAGGCAACTGACCCTTCCCCCGCGCCTCCTGCCATCCCTTATTAGTCTGTCGGGAGCCACTTTCTGCATCATTATTGGAGAGCCACAGTTTGCAGACCGTTGTAATGTAAGAAGAAGCAAAGACATTAATTTCTATGAAGTTGGGGGTATGACAAACATCATGGAGACCACAGATGAGTCACTCACTACAACACTATGGAACATGGGGTCCAAGGTAAAGAACTACAGCAGCCAATGACCTGCTGCATCTCGGAGGACACGTCCTCACCTCCCAGATCCTGATCACAGGCAGCACCAGGACATACACAAGGAGGAGAAGATCAGGGATAATAGCAGCTCCTCAGTCATGGGAATAGTCACGTTACCGGAAGTGGGGCAATATTTTATCAACACAAGTATCCACACACTGAATTTGTTTATTAACTCTTAGCTCTAATTTGACTAACGTGCTGCTGACTAGTGATGCGATGCCAATTCTTAAACGTTACAAAGAGCTTTCACTAGAAAATACGTTATTTTCAGGAAGTGTGGCAGCAGATGATTATAAACAGGAAGTGGGGAATTCGATGTCTTATTAAGCCGGAAGTGGGGCATCAGGTGACTCATGCTAGAAGTAGGGAATTATTATCGTACAGCGCCGGAAGTGGGGCAACAGGTGACACTGACGTTAGAGCAGCGCCGGAAGTTTAACTGGTGTAACACGGAAGAAGGGAATTAGTGCAAATCCTTTTCTGCGTCGTAGACATTAATGGGGACATATCCTGCTCCGCAGTCCCAGGATGATCGTCTGATATTAATTATTGGACAGTTTCTTTGAAAAAAAATAAAAGAGTGACAACTTTTTGCCGTATGTTATTTTAAACGATAATGTGGTCACCTAGCTCAGGGCATAGAGTGATGAGATAAGAACCTGGTCTATCAAGAAAACAGCTAATGAGGCAGTGACTGGAGCGACAGGAACCTCATATGAGGCTGACGATGGCGGATGACACATTATTTGCATTGTTACATGTGGAAATGATCTCTCATGCTCATAAAAGTGCTGGGCAGGATGATGAGGTAAGGCCCTTTTTAGAATTCACTGTCGGTTCAATGAAGCTGACAACCATCATTCATGTCAGCTCAGCGTGCCTATTTTTCAATAGATAAGCGGCATCTGAAGCATATGGCACCGCTTATCTGAAGAAAAAAAACAATCGTATTGGAGGGATTAAAATCCAACATGTTAAATCCTCATTTCTCTGTGATCCGGGATCATCCAGACCCCATATTCATTAGATTTCTTAGTGGATTCTGAGAAAAGTGTCTGGATCCTCCAAGAAAATCTGAGTTCGTTTTAGGTAGGGTGACACTAATGCCTTATTTACTTAATTAAATATTATTTTTATAGGATCAAGGGAAACACATACGGATCTTAGAAGGGATGGGTTTCCGCGTGGGCCAAGGACTGATTGAGAGGCGAGTATTTTACTGTCATTTTCCCGTCCGGATATATATTCATGTCTATACATATCCTGCAAAACACACGTCTAAGGAACCTGAATATACTTGTGAATTGTAATGTGAGCACCTGGATGTTCTGCATACGTTGGATAATATACAGTAAAAGCTCAAAACCCCGTATTTCCAGTGCTGTCGATTTGTAAGATCTGAGCAAAAAGCTTATTTCCGTTTACACAATGTGCTCCTCTATAACTTTTGCCTTTAGGTTGACCAAGGACAGTCCGTCTTTCAAGGATGATCTGGATACTATAAAATTTATCTGTAAAGATTTTTGGACTATCGTTTTCAAGAAGCAGATTGATAATCTCAGAACAAACCATCAGGTACTGTATAACTGGACTGGATATCCTTTATGTATAAAACTGTCATCCGTGATGTTCTTGCTCCAGTTAGATGTTGAGCGATCATTTCCTGTGGTGGAGATTGGACTAGGTATTGACATGCAGTGACTTCATATCCACTTGTCCTCCTCCCACGTGAGCAGGTCCTTGTTCTAT
The DNA here is from genome assembly GCF_050947455.1 of Rhinoderma darwinii. Taxonomy (NCBI): domain Eukaryota; kingdom Metazoa; phylum Chordata; class Amphibia; order Anura; family Rhinodermatidae; genus Rhinoderma; species Rhinoderma darwinii. Next base: position 101,631,314 of record NC_134694.1, read on the forward strand.
TTTTTCGCATCAGGCTGTTGTTAAAGGGCCATTTGTGCCATAGCAAGTGATGCCATACCCCTAGGATATGCAGAACTTGCTGAGCGATGAGGGTCCGTCCGCTGGGACCCCCCCCCCCAATTGCTAAAGTAAAGGGGCCTCGGGTTCGCCTAAATCTTTCACGCCATGGCCGCCCCCGACTTATGCACCGGTTTAATTGAATGGAGCTGAGATGCAGTTCTTTGCTCAGCGCCTGGTCAGGAACAGCATTGTACAGACAAAATGCTTAAGGGATAGCCCTGCGGTCACGACCCACTATGAGCAAGTAATAGCATACCCTAACCATATGCCATCACTTATTACAGCTGTTATACCCCTTTAAGAGGTGAGCAGTACTTCAGGATTAGGGTATGTTTACATGCAGAGATTTCAAGCGTATTTCGGGGGGTAAACATCTCGAAATACGCCTTGGAAAAACTCTAGATAAATGCCTACAAACATCTGCCCATTGAATTCAATGGGAAAAACGCAGTTTAGCGTATTTTTATGACGCTGTTTTAAAAAAAAAAAAAAAACGGAAAAAGGAGCAGGTCACTTCTTAAACCATTTTTTGGAGCTGTTTTTCTGGATAGTGCATTCATTTTGTGATGTATATCATGTTACCTGTTCTAAACTACACTTACAGGGGAACTGTCCTCTCCTGACATGTCTGTTTTAGTAAATAATTGTATTCCCCATGAAATAACAATTCTGGATCACCCTTTCTTAGAGCTTTATGTTGTGCCGTTCCTCTTTTATTCCTCCTAGAAATGTATTCCTCTTGTCCAAGGGGCTTGAGTCTCACTCTGTCAGCCCTGATTGGACATTGTCAGACCGTGTAGAGACACACCCCCAACTGGTAACACCCAGTTGTCAATTTATTCAGAAATTTCTATGAGGCATAACAGAGGAACGGCACAATGAGGAGTACTAAAATAAGGTGCTCCAGAAATGTTATTTCATAGGAAAATGCAAGTGTTTACTAAAACATACAAGTCAGGAGAGGTGACGGGTCCTCTTTAATGCAGGCGTCATGATTTGTTCGGCCATCTTTTGCCCATACATTGTAATGTCCGGCATTGTGCTGTGTGTACAGAGGCTGACACCTGACTTGGTACCTGATTTAGATTGGATTATGTGACACGTTGTTTCCATGTACAAGTCTAACAACTTTCCGCTCGGATCCATCGTCCAATAGATGTTTACGCATCTACAAATAAATGTTGCACAGACATTCCCCTCAGTCCCTGTTTTCTGTCTTCTGGTCCACCCTCTGAAAACTTTAACCACTTCTGCTCGCCAACAATTCACAAGTGCAGTGATTTTGCTTTTCCCGCAATAATCCCAAACTCCAAGTTTTGAGATGACATGCCTTATGTCTTGTACTAAACACTCTGGTAGTTGGTGAATGATTATCCCTCCTTAGGCCCCATGCACGCGACCGTGGATTTCATCTGTAATTACGGACCCATTCATTTCTATGGCCGACGGACTCCTTCCCATATATTTACGGGAAGGTGTCCGGGCCATAGAAAGTTTCAGTAAAAAATAGGACATGTCCTATTTTTTTTTCTTTTACGGACCGTGCTCCCATGGGAGCATGGCCCGCAATTGGAGATGTCCACGGCAGGCCGTAGCCGTTATCATGGACCCTGTGCAGGGGGCCTTATACCCTCTAGTGATCTGCTGTCAGCAATATCTTTAAAATGAGCGCTTTATATAAATGTTCCAATAAATATTATCCTATCTTTTCCTGCAAAATAGTGTACAATAAATAGATTTATGAAGGTTTCAGCGTAGTAAGACAACACAAAAGTCTTCTGCTGTTGTGTGATTTCCCATTATCCGCTATCCGCAGGAAAGGTGATAAGTGTTTGAACGCTGGGACCCCCACCGATCAAGATAGCGAGAGTCCTGAGTCCCCTGAATGAACGGAGTAGCGGTCGGGCATGTGTGCTGCCGCTCCATTCATTCTCTATGGGTCTGCCTGAGGGAGTCCAGTATAGCTAAGTTTTTGTGGTTGGGTAACCCCTTTATAGGGGTTTTTCCCTGTTAGAAATTCATGTTTTTGTTTTTTTCTTCTCAGAACAGCAACACATCTGTCTACAGGCTGTGAGTGGTATTGCAGCTAAGCCCTATTTACTTGCAATACCAGACAAAACCCATAGAGAAGTTGTGGCGCTGTTTCTTAAAAGAAAAAAAAAAAGAAGCCATGTTTTTCTAATTCTAGATAACTCCTACAATTGGAAATGTATCTGCGATACTTCCATGTTTGTGTTTCTTTATGTAGGGTACATATGTCTTACAAGACAACAGATGTCTGCTGCTGACTCAGATGTCCTGCAGTAAACAATATTTAGAGGAAGCGCCAAAGGTATAGTTCATTTATACGTAGCCTCCAAATCCATATGCCGTACATTATTGGTGGAAGCTTCTCGCAGCCTCATTGTATCACCCACTGTCTTTCAGTTTCTGGCTTACACTTGTGGACTCCTCAAAGGGGCGCTCTCAAATTTAGGAATCAGTTGTGCGGTCTCTGCCGAGGTTCCAGTGATGCCTACTTGTAAGTTATTCTCCTTATACACAGCGCGGATCTGTTGAAGGAACCCGCTCAAATGTACCAATTGCTCTACTACTTTTAAGGCTATGTTCACACGGGGTCTTTTGCCGAGTTTTTTGACGCGGAAACCGCGTCGCAAAACTCGGCAGAAACGGCCCGAGAACGCCTCCCATTGATTTCAATGGGAGGCGTCGGCGTCTTTTTCCCGCGAGCAGTAAAACTGCCTCGCGGGAAAAAGAAGCGACATGCCCTATCTTCGGGCGCTTCCGCCTCCGACCTCCCATTGACTTCAATGGGAGGCAGGAGAAAGCGTGTTTTCTGCCCGCGGCGCTCAATGGCCGCGGGCGAAAAACGGCGCGATCATTGCTATTCACACGGAGTATTTTGGGGGAGGAATATCTGCCTCAAAATTCCGTTTGGAGCTTTGAGGCAGATATTCCTCCCCCAAAATACTCCGTGTGAACATAGCCTAAGGGTGTAGGTTTTTTTTGTTTTGTTTTTTTTTTTTTTGTTTTTTTTTTTTACTAGAACAGTGTATTAGAGTGTTTTGTGCAACATTGTAATATGTTTTTATTAAAAATTATTTTAACTTTTTCAGATACAGCTTCTATGTATCCTGGATACATAGAAGCTGTATCGTGCGCTGAAACCTGAATCCGTTAGGTCATCGGCTTTGGTGACAGCGGGTCCTGCGTTAGGAACTTCGCTGTGATCGATAACTGCTGAATCCTGCGTGTCAGAGAAGACGTCAGTCCCGCTGACCTGACGGATTCAGGGTTCAGCGCACGATACAGCTGCTCTGTATGCTGGATACATAGAAGCTGTATCTGAAAAATGAAAGATAATTTTTTAATAAGAACATATTACAAAGTTGCACAAAATACACTGTTTAAGTAAAAAAAAAAAAGGTTTGCAAATCCTTTATTATAGATGGGGCTGAAATGATGTACGGATATCCTTATAGGTGTTGTTTCTATTACTGCCAGGGCAACGCGATCTTACATGCGATTTCCAGAAATGTAAGGGGAGGGGCCTTGTTTCTGAGTGCAAAAAAAAGTAGTCACAACACTGTTGGATTTTTTTAGGATCATTAAATCGCAGATGCATAACATTGCATGTACACATACATTATAGAAGAAATCGCATTGTTATCTTGCGCGAACGCAATTCTACGAGCATTAGTAAAAAAGATGTCTTGCACAGTTAGTTTTTGCTCTAAATTCTTCCATAACATCAGATACCTCTTGCATTATCTAATGTAAAGCCCATGCAAAAATAATGATCAGTTTCTCGTTTATTTTATTTTTTTAGGTAAATTCCAAGTTGTCGTCTCCAAGAACTAGTAAAATCCGGAATTCTTATGAAATCAGGAACCGTGTTTAATGCTAAATACAAAATATCAAAGAAACCAGCAATATGAGCTATGCAACGTATTTCAGAAACGTCAAAAATGCTGTTACAACATGTAGCCTTCCCTTATCTCTTACCACACCGTAGATCTTGAAGAGTAAAGACCCTTTTAGACTGGCCGATTATCGGGCAGACAGAGCGCTTGTTCCCGATCATTGCCTTATGTAAGCAGGACAGCGATCAGCAGATGAATGAGCAAACGCTCGTTCATCTGCTGATCGTATCGTCTTAAAAAAGTGAAATATTATCGTTGTCGGCAGCGCATCTGTGTAAACGTGGAGACACGCTGCCGACATGATAATAATGTATGGGGACGAGCGATCGGAGTAACGAGCGCTCGCTTCCATACGTAGCTCCGTGTGAATATCGGCCGGTGTAAAAGGCCCCTAACTACATTTCTTCAAAGGTTTGACTTATAGAGACATATCAGAAGTTTGAATTGGAGGGGGTCCGGGTGCTGAGACCCTCGCCGTTGCTGAACCGAAGGTGCAGAAGCGCTCAGCTAAGCGCTTTGATTTTTCAACTGTGATCAGTTCTCTTGTCAAGCTGCAGACGGCTTACGTAGAACGTATATGAGCGCCGTCTTCAGCCTGACATGTAGCGACGATCACAGCTGAAGGAGCAAAGCTCTCAGCTGACACTTCTGCACATTCGTTTCAGCAACAGTGGGGGTCTCAGCACCCAGACCCCACCAATCCAAACACCTGTCTCTATGACATGTCAAAAGTTTGATGAAAGTGTAGTTCCTATTTAAAATTGCACTTTTTTGCCCATGTTGTTTCATTAATCCACAGTAAGGCTGGGTTCACACGAGCATGTTCGGTCCGTAATGGACGGAACGTATTTCGGCCGCAAGTCCCGGACCGAACACATTGCAGGGAGCCGGGCTCCTAGCATCATACTTATGTACGATGCTAGGAGTCCCTGCTTCGCTGCAGGACAACTGTCCCGTACTGTAATCATGTTTTCAGTACAGGACTGTAGTTCCACGGAGAGGCAGGGACTCCTAGCGTCGTACATAACTATGATGCTAGGAGCCCGGCTCCCTGCAATGTGTTCGGTCCGGGACTTGCGGCCGAAATACGTTCCGTCCATTACGGACCGAACATGCTCGTGTGAACCCAGCCTAAATGTTCTTGTTTCCAAGCCCCTATACTGTGGCATAATGTTATTTAAAGATGTATACATTGGCAAGTCCACACTCTGCCTCTTCACTGCCAAGTTATGTCATTAAAGCAGCCGCAGAGAAGGAGCTGGCACCATATAATCAGGATTCTCGAGTGTCTGCAGCGTTTTTATTATGGTATATGCACTCACGAGACTGTGGGGTCTATATATCACTACAGTGGTTCATTGTATATATGAGGGGTCTGCAACCTTTGACTCTGTTGTGAATCTATACTTCCCATCATGTCTGTCGGCATCATGGGTGTTATAATTTTACAATAGTTTCAGAGACACAGGGTTAAAGACCAATAGTATAGATGTTAGTTGAAGTTCACTCAGTGCCCTGTCATATCTCACCACATTCTACTACACCTGCGTACTTTAAACTGTGATTATTTTTATGTTAGTTTTATGAGCCTGTTTTGTAAAGTGTCTTTCCGAATTCTTGGTTTGCTAATAAAGTTTAATTTAATACAAATGCTTTGCTTACTGATTTTGGAGATCTTTTGTAGGATGCTAGACCTACAGCGGTCTATAGATGAGCAGCCGTAATATGGGCAGAACACGGACAGGCAATAATACACTGCAATACAAAACTTTTGCACTCCATTACTGAAGCGATTAGGAAATGGCATAGTCTAGTCCCATAGTGGAACAAAAAATAATAATTGTATTAAAGGGGTATGCGCATCTCCGACGTTTATGGCTTATCCATAGAATAGGCCATAAATGTGGGATAGATGCGGGTCCCACACCCATCTGTAGAAAGGGTCCCCTGTCCTATTTTCTGCTTTTGGGTCGTATCCCTGACTTCTGAGTTGGCCAAGTTTGCTACGCTGTTTCCAGAATTCCCGAGTTGAGGAAATAGCGTATTTCCGATATAGTGCTAAAATAACTACGTGTGTATTAAAAGTTCAAATTGTATTTAAACAGTACGGTAAACATTGTTTAAAAAAAAAAAAAATCCAAAGAAAACATGGCAAAATTGCTGTTTTATTTGCTGTGATAAGTCGGCCCCTAGTTGGACGTTACTAACCAGCGCTTATTGGAAGGGGCTACCCTGAGGCCTAGTGACTGTCCTGTGAAGCAAGTGGACCGACGCCTGTATAGAAAATTGTCCTGTGAAGTAACTTACCGTGTATGTTTTATTTACAAGGTTTTTTTGACTACGCTATTCCATCCCGTGGAGTCCAGTTTACTACACTATGCCATCCCTTTTTTTTTTTATTCGCGGTATACGAACATATCAGCCTGACCAGGTCTTGGCACTACCACTTATTTTCAATCAATCACTCTGATCTAAACAGTCGGCATATGCCAAATAATGAGTGAGATTTTTCCACAATTTGTTTCTTTTGTATGGGAAAAATGTAGTACTCTGATAAGTTACACCCCGGCAAGCCACACACCCTGATAAGCCGCACCTCATACCCAAAGTGTCCCTAAAAAACATTTTAAAATGTTGACCGCTATGTGTAATGTCCAGGGCTGTCTGAAGGCTCCATTTTGTATGCAGCCATAAGGGCATGTTCCCATACATGGCATATGCTACAGATTTTCTACAACCGAAAAGCTCAAGCTGAATCTCTAGAAAAGCGCTGCTAAATCTGTCGCCAAATAGTGCGTTTTTCCTGCTCCTACTGCTGCGGAAACGCTGCATTTTTTTCTGTAGTGGTATTACCTGCAGATTTAGTGTTAAACATTGGTTATAGCAAAGTTTATGTGCACCTGCAGATTTCCCGAGATTTTTACTGCGTTTCTGTTGTAAAAATCGCAACAACATAAATCCTGTTGCAGAATTTCTGCTCCCCATAGAAGTTTATGGGCCAAACACGCAGCATCTCCATACAGAACCCACAGCAGAAATTGACATGCTGCGGAATTGTCTTTTCCACCGGGCGGGCATGAGATTTTCTACGTCTCGTCCACTTTGCTGCAACTGTAAATGCTGCGGAATTTCGGCGCAGAATTCTATTGCGGAAATTCCGCAGCGTTTATGCTACGTCGGAACCCAGGGGTTTTCTGGGACATTTAAAAGACAGACTGCAGACAGAGGATGTGATAAAATAACAAAATAAATAATACTAACCCAGAAGCTCCAACGCTGCTGCCGCCACTCACCAACTGTCTGTTTACAGTGATGATGTGATGGTCCATCTAAATGACAGCTGCAGCCAATCGCTGACCTCAGATGTGATGTGCCGCTCTTACCAGCATCACCACTGAGGCCAGTGATTGGCTACAGCGGTCACATGGCTGGATCGGCACGTCATCACCAAGTTAGCAAAACCAGTGGAGACCACCTGAGCGTTGGGGGGGTTTACCAGTTGAGTATTTTGTTATTTTTTCACGTCTGCCTGACTCCAATTTTGTATAACCGCGTACAGAGGTTTTTTTTCTGTCCGATTCCGTTTGAAACCGACAGAAAAATAATCGTGCCGTGTTCCATCAGATGCCTTATGTACGAGGTATTCTCCCCTAGAAGCATTGATCTGTATAGAGAATAGCTCTCTACGTATGGCACCGGGTGAAGCCTGTACAACAGAACACAGAGGTCGTGGATCCATACTCCACACACACAGGTGAAAGCAGAGACGTAACTTGCAAAGAGGTTTTCTGTTGAGTAATAAACAGTTGCGCCAATTAACAGCACCTGAAAGTTTCAAGTCGGCTTCATCGGACCAAGTTATTTTTCTAAGGGTATGTTCACACACAGTGACCAACAAACGTCTGAAAATACGGAGCTAATTTCAGGCGAAAACAGCTCCTGATTTTCAGACGTTTTTGTAGCAACTCGCGTTATTTACGGCCGTTTTTTGAGCTGTTTTTCAATGGAGTCAATGAAAAACGTACCAAGAAGTGTCCTGCATTTCTTTTGACGAGCCGTCATTTTACGCGCCATATTTTGACAGCGACGCGTAAAATAAAGACTCGTGGGAACAGAACATCGTAATTCCCATTGAAAGCAATGGGCAGATGTTTGTAGGCGTATTAGGGGCGTTTTTTCAAGCGTAATTTGAGGCGTAAAACGCCCGAATTGTGCCTGAAAACACTGCGTGTGAACATACCCTCATAATGCCGTCTCCTCCTGTTTCTTCATTCAAACTTACCTCACAAAATTGTAGACTGTTTGAAAATTCTCCCCCTATATACCTACTTATGCACCCCCTGTATATAACATCCAGCAATGGTTACTCCAGCTGGTATTCACACCGGGAAGCCGGTGTCGGTAAAAGTTTTTCACCGGCAATAATAATCGCAGGTGTTTCACAAGCAGAAATTTTTGGATATAGCCCTAGCCCTATATATGCAGCCAGCAGATTAGTCGTCTTGAGGCCAGCAAACCAAGTGTTAACAACGTGCGGCTCATGCAGTTAGGCTGGGTTTTCATGCCCCATTCAAAATGCGTTATTTTGCCCTGGTTTTGTCGTGATTCGTGGCAAAAACCAAATTTTTACAGCGACGTGTGCACCCAGCCTTAGCGTAGACCAATTAGAGGGTTGGCCTGGCCCAGTCTGAGAGGGTTCTGTGAAGAATGTCGTCTCTGTGAAAAAATGGGCCATTCTCCTGAGGGATCACGTGCTTCATGTAGTGACATGTTATCAGTAAAACACATGTCTTTGTATAATTTTCTGAGTGCTGGGGGAACCACCGCTGCGACATCTTTGATCGGTGGGGGGTTCCAGCAGTGGGACCCCGGCAATCAGAAAATGATCACCTATCCTGTGGATGTTTGATAAAGACTCCTGAGTGGGTCGAAACGTAGCTGTACTTTGGGATGCGTTAATAAACACTGATAATCGTTTTTGCCAAATGGATGCTGTCGCCAAGTTTTTTCACAATATAAGAAGGTCTGAAATGGGTTTTTTGGACATTTTGGACAATTTTGCGTCGAGCTTTTTCGTTTGGAAGTTCCTTTCGGTGAGTGCTGGACAATTTATGCAATAGTATCCTGTGGATAGGTGATCATTTTTTATTCTGTGACAACCCCTTCAATGGAAGATTTATTCTGTCAGTAAATGGTTAACCCTTTACTGCCAGAATAAATCATAACTCAGCTTGAAGTCCACACTGACTTTTTACCCATTTTGTTATTGTTTTGGGTTTATTTACATATGCTGGTTAGGCCCCATTCACATCGCGTTTGTGCTATCCGCCGGGCGTATATGTTTTTAAACACTAAAAAAGAATTTAAACGTATAGTTCGGCGTATACATGGACTATAATGGGTCAAACGTAGACCAAAATAGCATCCGTTTGGTCTATGTTTGTCATGGTTTATGTTGGGATACAGTTTTTTTTTTTTTTTAAAGTACTGAAAAGCGTGGTCCGCTACACTATTCTGTACTTCAAAAAAACATATACTTTTTTTATGTAAAAAACGGACAATATACCGACGTATGAGTCTATGCTAAACGTACACGCTATAAAAAACACAGACGTAAACAGAAAATGGTACACGTTTGTATACGTTTTCAACGATCCACGACTTCATAAAAAACCGTATATACGCCCGGCGGATAGCACAAACGTGATGTGAATGGGGCCTTATGTGTTTTCTTTGTTTTGTTTTTTTTGTGCTATTTGCCTGAACCTGGGCGGTATTTTAGATGAAGAAGGTGGTAAACGCGAAAAACGCAACTGAATTGAAGCAGCCCCAAATTGCAATAAAACACATGTGGTTTTCAGATGCGTTTTTTCAATGTGTGGTTTTAACCGCACCTCAGCCACAATGCGTGAATGCCCCCTATTGCTTTGTCATTTGAAATTACACAGGACGCGGGAGGGGTATTTTTATGGTAACTTAAAGGGAATGTATCGCTAGAAAAAAAAAATATATTTTTTTTAGTTAAACTGTTAGTATATAAATGATTACACATTGTTCTAATTTTTTTAATTTTTTCACAAGTCAGGAAATATTATAAATTAGATTCTAATTTATAACATTTCCATGTGCTGGTCACTAGAGGGAGCAATTCCCAAAATTGCAGCATTGGCATGTGGTAAAGCAACCTCATTGCTTTATGCTGCAAAATTGGAGAAGACACACTCGCTCCAGTGTACTCAAACAATCCCCCCTCCTTTATCCTGGCTAGTGCCAGGAGAAACGAGGGGGTTGAATGTTCAAACCTCCTACACTGTGTGCTGCCATTTTTTGAGCGAATGCACAGTGTAGGAGGATTAGATACAGTGGTAATCACACACTAAAACACGAACATACACAAACATGACTTACTTGCTCCTGCCGCCGCTGCTGCCTCTGCTCCTAGTCCTTGCTTCTGCACATATGGACGGTAGCCGCGACCGGAAGTAGCCGCGGCTTCCGGTCCACATGAAAATGGCGCCGGATGTCGCTCGGCCGAAGACCTTCCTTTTGGTCTGTGTGGGAGCGGCGCATGCGCCGTTACCACACAGACGGCGTACACCATAGTGAATGGAACGGCTCCCGTTCGCATTCTCTATGGGGATATATGTGCCGTATTCCATCTCTGTATGTGTCGTTAATCGACACATACAGAGATGAAAAAAAAATGACAGCCCCCATAGAGAAGTTAAAAGAAAGAAAAAAGTAAAACACAAAAACACAAATAAAATTTATTTTAATAACATACTAAAAGCAAAAACATATATAAAAAATAATAATTTCGTGACACCTTCCTGTCCTAATGTCTTACAGAAGTGGAATTAACCCCTTAAGACGATTTACATAAATACAAATCTCGCCTATTCTGCAGGACGGCTAACTGGTAAAGTTTGGTCTTCAGAAAAATGGCCGCCTCACAATCATGCATCTGGTATACTGAAAGTAACAAATTAGACCAATGGGAAAACAGTCACATGACTGTAACCAGTCGACGTGCATTTCCAGCACCGCAGGCGTGACTTCGTTCTAAAAGAGCGGAGACACAGGAGTGACACCGAGACGGTCAGTTGCGGTGAATAATAAGCAGCCCCGGGGCCATATTACGCCGTGCGCCACACAGTGGTGGATGACATTAGCGCTCACATGTTAGTAGCGTCAGACACGGCCTTTGTACAGTATTATATATGTCGCTCTTTAAATGAATGGGAGCGAGGCAGTGACGTCACTCAATGAACATTTACTCCGCCCACATTCACCCTTACTGTATCCGGGAGTAGCTTTGCTGCAATTGCATCATTTCCGGTCTGTGGGAGCAGGAAACTGGTGAGAGAGGTCTATAGGGAGCGATTTTCTTTGGGGACGTGGTAGGCACAAACATGCCCCCATATGCTGCTGCTGTATTGGGGGTAGATGTGGGGCGCTGGGTATGTAATATAGAAGGGGGCAGCCTAGGCCACCAGTCTCAGTAAGTCATAGCAGGGCATGTGAGCTGCTGTGCATCATGTCCTCCGTATCTGAGAGAAATTGTAGTGTAGCCAGACATAGATGTGCTGGTTTGTGGTCTCTATGACATGACTAGAACCGATACCCACAGCCACTTATTATAGGCCAGTGCAAAATATAATCTGCACCGTCACTTAGGGCTCATTCACATGTGGTGGGTTTTGTTGCAGAAAATCCATTCATCTGAGTTTAACTTGCAGAAATCCATGTGCTGACTGCCGACACCGCCCCGTTCAGATGATTTTCGTTGCAGACATTTCTGTAAAAAAATCTGCAGCAACCTTGTAATGTTTATTAGGCGTGCTTTATCATTTTATTAGATGCAGCAATCAAGACAGGGTTCAACCCTATAATATGCACCCCCAACCTGATTTAGATGCAGGGCTGCATGTCCTTGATGTCTTGTCCATATACTATATGAAAAGCTCTGGCTGTATCTACACCGCTGAGGGTTGCACAGGATTCGAAAAACATGGCAGCTTTCTACTAAAAACAGCCCCACACCTGTCCACAGGGCGTGTCTGGTATTGCAGCTAGTCTCCATTGCAGCGAGTGGGGCTTAGCTGCAATACCAGACGCAACCTGTGGACAAGTGTGGGGCTGTTTTTAGTAGAAAGCTGCCATGTTTTTCTAATCCTGTGTAGTCCCAGGCAGAATTGGAACAGGATGAGTCAGATAAATGCACCGCAATCTAGTGCTGCCTATGGGTTATTTTCTAAACGGAATTCCCGTCTTATGGTGTACTAGCCTATTCCTGGGATATACCATAACATTGTGATTGGTGGGGGGGCGATCTCTGTGATCCTGAGAACAAACAGCACCACTCTAAGTAATGGGGATGAACTGCAGTTACCTGCACAGCGGGTGGCGGGGAGCGTCGCTGTGCAGTAAGTAGCTGAAGAGACCAGCGCGCTTAAAGGCGTTATGTGGGGACCAAAAATTATTAGCCGTGTAGTCACTGCAGTATGTGACTCACTCGCTAATATACGTTCCGATCCCCCGTCGCGCTGATTCTGAGATTTTCCTAGTGCTGCCGGGGGACAGGAAGTCTAGTTGCACGGTCTTATTTGATGACGATACGACTCTGTCATGTGACCGGCCCCGCTGTACTCCATGTACAAGTAGGACATATACAAGTAGGAGTACAGCGACTACATAGAGTGCAGCGGAGCCGGTCACTTGACGAAGAGTTGTCGTCATGAAGGAAGAATGTGCAACTAGACTTCCGGTCCCCCCGCCAGCGCTATAAAAATCTATGAAAATCTCAGAATCAGTGTGACAGGGGACGGGAATGTATATTAGCAGTGTACTCACATACTGCAGTAAGTACATTGCTAATCATTTTTGGTCCCCACATAACCCCATTAAAGATGAAGCAGTAATGTTTATTCTGAGGAACAGTGGTATTCCCGGAGGTTAGTCAGTGATGGCGTATCGTAGCAATATCTTCTATGGTTGGGAAACCATATTCATGAACGTAGGATCCCTCCATTGTAGAAGTGCAAAACCTTCTTTGATCGGAGTGCCACATTGTCAAATTATACCACTCCCGGGGGATGCGTGTAAAGCTGTGGTCCCATCTGTGCCATAGCGACAGTAAATGCCATAGAGAGTCGATGCGGCCGCGCTCAACAGCTGAGTGTTTCACAAATCCCGCCAACTACAATGCATCCGAAAATCGGCAGCATGCCCTAAAATCCGTGCAGGTTTTTCCTACAGTTTATGAATGTCTATTTTTTTTTAAAAAAACCTGTTCACTTGTATTGTACATTGTTGCAGATTTTCGGAGTGCTGTGCTTACGCCATGTCTGAGCGATGTTCCTCTTCACAACTCTCACTTCTGTTACTCAGATTTTAAAGGGGTTTTCTGGACACGGACCGGTGTTTCATACTGATGACATCAATCGGATAGGTCATCAGTATATGATTGGTCGGGTCTGACGGGCGGAACCTGCACTAATCAGCTGTTGCGGCTGCCTCCAGCATCGGGAGTTATACGGAGTTCAGTGCCGGAAGCAGGAGGCTCCGTACACTGTATAGCGGCCGTCCTGGGTTAATGCAGCTCTGCTCCAATTCACTTGAATAGGAGCAGCATTGCAGCACGGCTTCTATACATCTGTCTCCGACACCGACCGCTGTATATTTCCCGTCCCGGTGGTTGGTGGCATTTCCCCGTCACGTCCTGTTGACATTACATAGTGATCACGTGATTGTAGCGACTAATCGCTTCCTGTGCCGGTGGCATATTGTCCGTGGTGATGTGAACGTTGTGGCCACAGTTTGGCTGCCGCGGTCACGTGGCGCTGGATGTCATGGTGCTGTGATGATATATACATATAACGAGGCAGCGGTTCACCGGATATCCCAGTTGTTCATGGGAATGTTTCAGTAATAATGTGTGATTTGTGGGGCGTTCCCAAGCCGTTTTGCATCTGTCAGCAGATGTTATCTCTGTTTTTTTAGCCGCAGGGACCTGTATCCAGATACTCCCATGGATAAAGGCAGATCACATCATATTATGCAAATCCTTTTATACAACTTCCTAATATATTCTTTGTAGGTAGAGTTTGAGTGAATTATGCCGGTTATTCACATAAAATACCCGTCCGCTCAACAAACTTGTTTCTCAGACCGATGTTTACCCCAACTCTTGAGCGTGCGCAGCCTTGACCATTGGGCTCCATACTTATCCACTGGATCAGCTGACATTTATCTAGGGCTTCATTCACACTTCAGCTCTGTTTTCTATCAGAATGCAGAATATGGAACTGATGTTAACACACCTATGATATTCTGCATGGACATTTTCCTGCACGCTTTGCATGTTTTTTTTTAAGACCCGGCTTGTTCCATCAATGGCGGACAAAGCCGCATATACTGCCTGTCTTATATCACCATGTCTGTTCTATGCAGTGTATTATAGTACAGAGGCATGAAGTTTGGGTTCACATTATATAAGCAACAATCCTCATTCTGTATTAAAATATGTTTAAACGCTTCTCTCCTCAGTAAGTTGTCGGATGAAGACTGGTTCTAGGATGTGGCATGAAGCTCGTAAACACGAGCGGAAGCTTCGGGGGATGATGGTGGATTATAAAAAGCGGGCAGAGCGTCGGCGAGAATACTACGAAAAGATCGTAAGTGAAGTTAAATGTTTTTATTTTCTAATTGGGGTGCTACTAAAGGCTTTTCCTCATCAGGAAAAGCCCCTGTCCATATACTCTATTGGGGCGTAACTCAGGACCCCCACTCTTACAGCAGAGAACAGCTGCAGGGGAATGTATGGGCCGCTGGAGCCTCCCCTGGCTTTGACAGCTCATTGCGTGTTTATTAAGCCGATCTTACCGCCATCTATATAGAATGCAGTTGTCATGTTGATCCTACCCCTTTAGCACAGGGATGAGTATTACAGATGTACGTGTGGCTTTGAAGGCTATTTACTATGGCCGAGTTCACTTCAACAATATAAACTCTATTCAAAGTTATATTCGACTTCTTTGAGTTTAATGTTCGTTAGATTTTTGAAAGCCGATGTCCAGTGTGGTCTGCTACTCTTCCCTTCCTCTATGCTTTACACTGCTGCTCAGTTTGGTTAGATCTACTGCAGTGTATAGACTCAATTTTACCAGGAATTTGGTGCATGAAGTGGCAATTTGTTATCGTCGGGTCCTGCAGGTCTGCTTTACAAATAATCCTCCCCTATCGCCCTAAAGTATAAAAATAATCATAAAATGTAAGTTCCTCACTGCCTTGTTGTGCAACAGTGAAGAGCCGGAGATTTCCCACTTTATAACAAGGCTGATATTGGGCATCTGGGTAAGTTCAATGATAACCCCTGTCTGAGCTCTAATGGCCGCCATATTAGTTGTAACGCCGGTTTACCAGAAACAACAGAATGTGACGGAATATGACAGACTTTTTTTGTACATTTTGTGTTAATTGTGTTTGCATTTATACACAATCTTAGCGATTTTTCAGAATTTGGGCTGCAGCTCCTTATTTCAAAATAAAATCTCCTCATCCCTACAGAAAAAAGACCCGGCTCAGTTCCTTCAGGTACATGGACGATTCTGTAAGATTCACTTGGATTCTGCCGTGGCACTCGCTGCTGAAAGCCCTGTTAACATGTGAGTATCCAGACCATAGGAAGAATAGGTATTCATAATGTTTTCATTTGTAAATCTGCCTGAAGAAGGAGCCTGTGTTGTCTGAAAGCTGATTATATAATTTCTCTGGTTAGCCACTAAGGGTATCATTCCTACCATACTTTTTTGACACGCAAGTATTTAACATTGCATAATTGTTTCTGGCTAACGTGGTACTGCGCTGTTTTTTACTGTAGTCTTAATACGTAAAAACGAATGCATCATTTTTTGTTTGGTTTAGGATGCCGTGGCAAGGGGACCCTAACAACATGATTGACCGATTTGATGTTCGAGCTCATCTTGACTACATCCCAGAATATAAACCTCCTCTCCTCACCACAATGTGAGCAATTCTTATACTTTTTTTTTTTTTAAGGGGTTTTCCAGCTAAAGGATTATGTCTGATAATTCGGGATCGGCTTTCTTGAAACTTTCGTATGAACTTCATATACCCATGTGGCGGCCGACTGTCGCCTTTCCCAATAGGTGAGGGTCCCAGAGGTGGGACCCTCACATATCCGTCAATAAATGACATTTGTTGGAATACCCCTGTGATGCTTCCTTTGGACAGTTACTTTTATTCCTGGTTCCTTCCTCTGGATATTGATCCCCTCTTTGCCCAGCTGTACCTTGCAATAGGTTTTTTTTTGTTTTTTTTTGCGTTTCATTGTCTGTTCACACCTTTTTTTATTCTCACTGGAAAAGTGGTTTTGAAATTTCATAGTAAATTTTTATTTCTTTTCTCTCCCCTTCTTGACCAGAACTCCAGAACAGGAAGCTGATGACAGAAAGTGTAATTATGAACGCTACCGTGGGTTGGTTCAGAATGACTTTGCAGGAAGTATGTAACTTTTTTTTTTTTGTTTAGTCTAGATTTCTTGTACAAATGAATAGGATCCTGCGATATGAAACCATTTATTGGAAATCCTCCACGCCCTTAATTTACTTTTAGTTGTTTTCCTTTTGACTTGGTCTGTGCCCCATGATGAGTGTCAAATTGTTCTGTTTTGATCTAGAGAGCAACGAGGTCACTTGTCTTCAGTAAAGATTTGGCCTCGTATGAGCAGTCAGTTGAAGTTACCAGAACCTCTGTGGTTAATAAGTCAGAGGATTCACATAGATGGATTGTTTTCTGTAATTTCAGTGGAAAGGGGCCAATCATACACTGCCACCTCTTCAAGGGAATAAGGACTGGAACCCAGTAATATGATTGACATATCATAAGTGTCAACATTGGAAAACCTTTTAAAGGACTTGTCTCATCAAGACAACCCCTGTCCATATGCCCTATTAGGGCCTATGGATGTCCTAGAGGGGGGTCCTCGATTGGGATCCCCCTCTATGTGCCTGAAAGGAGAATCGCTGTAACAGCAGATCCCGCTGTGGTGGATGTGGTGCGACCATGCATTACATGGACAGCTATTCATTTGAATGTCAGGCATGTAATGCAACGTTTCTGCTGCAGTGGCTGATTCAGGGGAAATGTGTGGATCCCCCTGGCAATAAACAGCTCTCTGGTTTAGGGAGGCAGGATTGTTTTTAAAAAGGGGGTAGAGGATGGCTACTTTTCAGAAAGGGGTTGTCGTCATGAGACAGCCATTTCTAAAGAATCACTTTTTGTTTTAATCAGTTACTTAAAGGGAATGTGTTGCCAGAAAAACATGTTTGTTTTTTTTTTTAATTAAACATTTAGTGTGTGGGTGATTAAACATTGTTCAAATTTTTTTTATTTTTTTCACGAGTCAGGAAATATTATAAATTAATTCTAATTTATAATACTACCCATTTTTGGTCACTAGATGGAGCTATTCCCAAAATTGCAGCATTGCAACATTGGGTTAAAAGCCCTCGCTCTAGTGAGCTCTCAGCATCCCCCCCTCCTTTATCCTGGCTAGTGCCGGGATAAACGAGGGGTTTGAACGGTGTAACCTCCTACACTGTGTGTCGCCATTTTTTGAGCTAACACACAGTGTAGTAGGTTTACATACAGTAGTAAACACACACAAACACGAACATACATTGAAATCTTTTACCTGCTCCTGCCGCCGCGGCTCCCTCCGGCCCGTCCGCTCCGTTTGCTGCCGCTGGTCCAAGTGCACAAATCCGGAAGTAGTAATATTACTGTCCGGCCGCGACTTCCGGTCCACAGGAAAATGGCGCCGGACGGCGCCAATTTCGAATTGGACTGTGTGGGAGCGGCGCATGCGCAGTTCCCACACAGACGCCGTACACTGAAGTCAATGGGACGGGAGCCGTTCGCAGTCCCTATGGGACTGTGGCTGCCGTATTCCATGTCTATATGTGTCGTTAATCGACAGAAATGGAACAAAAAATGGCAGCCCCCATAGGGAAGAAAAAGTGTAAAAATAAGAAAAAGTAAAACACAAACACACAAATGAATATAAACGTTTTTAATAAAGCACTAACATCTTTAACATATAAAAAAATAATTTGTGATGACACTGTTCCTTTAACACAACCTAATTTGTTTGACCTTCTCTGATTTAAATATCCAAAATAGAATATTTAGTGCCTTTTTTTTTTTTTTTGTTTTTTTAAAGATCCATTAAGGGCTTTCATCTTGAATACATTAATGCTGCCTGTGTTACAAAGTTATTATATATTCAAACATATTTATATAGGAATCTGATTCCCTATAAAAAGTACTTTAAAAGGGTTAATGAAATTACATCAAGGCTCGAGATTTACATTTGTTATTTGTATGTGTTCATGAATCCACATAGGGTTTTTTTTTCATACTGTTGTTGCATTTTCCTTCTGTTCTCTTATAGTTTCTGAAGAGCAGTGTCTGTACCAGATTTACATTGATGAACTTTATGGTGGCCTACAAAGACCGGGCGATGATGAAAAGAAGAGGTAAGTTTCATAATGATCCATTGGTACATTTCCCACGCATTCCAATATCTAACGTTTTGTCCCATTTAGTTAAATGGATACGCCATCGTTTTATGATCGGTGGGGGATGTAACCTCTGGGACCCCCCAATGACTCTGAGAATGAAGGGGCTGCAGTGCTGATTTAGCCCTGCCACCCATTTATTGTTTTTTGCTGCAAGGTGGCGCCATGGTTTTACAGAAATGACATATTTATTTCATTTTTTAATTTCATATCCATGTAACTATCAAAGAATACGCTTATCAAGCTACACCTGTCGCTATATTAGGGCTGGGCGATTATGACCTGTCAAAATCATGATTAATTGAACATATAACCTCGATTGCGAATAATGAACAATTACTTAGACCACACACCCTTTTTTTAATGCTACACCATTGAATTAATATTTATCCCCTGAGCCTGCTGTGTACTACTGTATATAATATACACCCGGACACTGCCCCCACATAGTATTTTGCCCCCCATAGTGCCCCCCCACACAGTATATTACCCCCATAGTGCTCCCCACACATCATTATGCCCTATAGCTGCCACCACACTGTATAATACCCCCATAGCTGCCCTCCACACACTATAATGCCCCCCATAACCGCCCTCCACACAGTATAACGTATTGCTGTTAAATAGCAGAAGAGACCAGCCAGGCTGCACATAACTAGAGTAAGGCCTCATGCACACGGCCTTGCCCGTAATCATGGCCCGCGGGCCGCATTTTCGGGCTGTGCTCCCATACAAAGTATGGGAGCCGGGCCAGTAAAAAGAAAAACATAGAACATGTTCTATCTTTTGCGGCACGGTTCTACGCCATGGACCCCTATCCATAGCGATACGGAAAGGTGTCCGCGGCCAATAGAACTGAATGGGTCCGTATTTGCCGACCGTATTACGGTCCGCAATCACGGAGATTTTTTACCGTCGTGTGCATGGGGCTTTAGACTGTGCTTCTCAAACTGTAAGGTGCCGCAGTGGTGAGGCGTCTACTACTTATTGGTGAGACATGTCTGGGGAGGCAGGAGCTATTGTATATGAACAGACCTTTCACTGGCTGAAATCTCTGATTTTAGTAACATATTTCACCACTTCGGTCTTATTTTAATGTTCTAGTGGGTTATCAGGAGATAAATAAAAGAAAATGTATTTTTTTAAATTTTGTTATGGACTCCAACCACTTGTAAGGCCCAGGGGTCACCCATGTTCTGGCTGGTGAGGCGCCAGTAGATAGAGAAGCCCTAAGAAAGAGATGGCATCCTGCTCTGTCCCCTAGGCTCCTGTATTCTGTATAGGGAGTAGTAACACAATAGGTGCATATGCTGCGTAAGACTACACAGCGTATCCGCCCGGGAACTCCGCAAAAAATCTGAAGTTTTTCGGGTGGCATGTCTGCTGCAGAAACACCTCTGCACTTAAAAATGTATGCTTACCCCGGCCGTAGTCATGGCGAGGCGTGCTTCTCTACTGAGCATAGCCCGGCCTCCTGGTATGAAGCTGTAGTCCATGTGACTGCTGCAGCTCTTGATTGGCTGCAGCATTCACATGGTATGAAATGTCATCCCAGGAGGCCGGTTTGTGAATTCAATGGGGAAAACCCGCAAAACAGAAGATTCTGATAAACTGCACTGCAAGTCAATTTATGAACAGACTTTCACCATATTTTTTTCCGTTGAGCGTGGAAGATATTTGTTCAAATCTCATTCACTTTGCTGCTACTGTAAAACACTGCGGAAAATCGACAGTGTTTACGCCTAGTGGGTTCCTACCCTAAGAGATGGTGCTGTATGATTGACTTTTTTATAACTATTTACTCCTTCAAACCTCCCCCCCCCTGTTTATTTTTCTGCTTTCTTGCCTAAATGTGCCTGCTTTTTTATTTTAAAATAGATTGGCTGAAAAGAAAGCCTCAATCGGGTACACATATGATGACAGCACAATAGCTGATTTAGGAGAATCTGATAAAGAGGAAGAAGATTCTGATGATGAGAGCAAATCTGATGAAGATGAAGTCATCCCAGACATAGGTATTCTTATTTATGCAATACTTAACTATTCAATCACCAGTGTTATCTGGGCTATTGGGAAAGCCTTGCAACACTGGGGTGCTGAACTAGGACCAGGAGTGCAAAATCTGAATGAAACGTATGTTTTCCCTGTGCCTCCCACAGATCTTCTTTTACACCAATGAAAGTACATAAAGGTTAACCGGTTTCCTTTTTAAAGATGGGCCCGTATACACGCACACGTCGTACATAGTTACATTTTTCTGCAAGCCCTAATGAGGGTGGGGAGCAATGTGGGGAGTGTATTAAGTTCTGCCGAATAGGTTATGTATGCAGTGGGTATTAATAGATTCTATAGTCTTATTGATGACCATGGATTACAAATTATAATCCCTTAACTTGTTGTTTTCAGATGTAGAAGTGGATGTTGATGAGATAACAGAAGAGCAGGTTGCTGATCTGAACAAGCAGGCAACCACGTATGGGATGGCTGAGGGAGACTTTGTCAGGTACTTGTTCAAGATTTGTAACATAAAACATAGTTTGTTTTTTTTATTGGAATATATGAATATCAGAGGAGTGTATGACGCTGACCAATCAGCGCCATACACTACTCTCCATTCATTTACACAGCTATATCGCTATGTGCAGCCACATAAACACACTATAACGTTACTGCTGTGTCCTGACAATGAATATACATTACCTCCAGCCAGGACGTGATGTTTATTCAGACTCCTGTCACTTCTGAATCTTTTCTGTGAGAATTCCAGCAAGGCAAACGTAATCTCGTTTTAAATGACAGTTTACAGCGTACTTTCGCGAGATTACGTTTGCCTTGCTGTAATCTCACAGAAAAGATTCAGAAGTGACAGGAGTCTGAATAAACATCATGTCCTGGCCGGAGGTAATGTATATTCATTGTCAGGACACTGCAGTAACGTTATAGTGTCTTTATGTGGCTGCACATAGCGATATAGCTGTGTAAATGAATGGAGAGAAGTGTAGGGCGCTGATTGGTCACTGATCGGTCAGCGTCATACACTCCTGTACAACGCCCACTTGGTCTAAAGTAAAAACACGCCCAGTTGCGCATTAAGAAACTAATTAGCATAAAGCTAAAAATCGCTCATAGTGGTAAAAACAGATTGTTTTTCTAAATAAAAAGCACTGCTGTTACCTACATTATAGCGCTGATCTCCTTATGTAGGAGATAGGGCACTTATAATGTGGTGACCGAGCCAATTTAATAATAAAATCATATTATACTCCCATATTTTATTTTATTAAAGAAGACACTTTACACATTGTAAAGATGCTACTTTACACTCATGGGTGCCTGCGTATAATATTGCATTAAAGTGCAACTTTGGGTTGAAAATGCATAAACATAATGTTTGGGTCTAAAGGTCTGACCCAAGCAGATCCTGAGACTCACAACAAAATAAAAGTTTAGGATGTGCAGAGTACACACGTGCCAGTTATACTTATGTCTACATGCACAGATCTTCCCATAATTTCCAGAACTGACAAAAAACTCTGTGATCCAGATGTCGGTAAATGTCAGGCATCGACAATCCGCCTGATTGGGTGCAGGGAGGGATTAGATGTAAATGCTAATCTTCTCACTCTTGTAGTAGGAAAAGATGTGACAGAGAGTACATCTTTTCTTTTTGGTAAAATGGGTGTTAACCTGAATAGAAGTGGTTACTGCAAGTGGAAGCACCGACTTTAACAATCATACTGCCCAACAATGACTGCCATTTATTAATGCTGTAAAGAATTGACCACTGGTGTGTTTGTTTTGTAGAATGCTACGTAAAGATAAGGAAGAGTCTGAAGCGATAAAACATGCTAAAGCTTTGGAAGAGGAGAAGGCCATGTATTCTGTAAGGATCTGCACCAAAAGACAGCTGGACGTGACATGGTTCATTGCAACAGGCCTGACCTCTTCAGACAGTAACTTGCCCACATCACCCTCTATAGATTGGGCTTGTCCTTAGTACCTTTTCCAGTTTATGCCCTCAAATCCCTTACGTTTTTAAAGATTGTCCTGTGAAGGACCGTCAGATGGTAAACTTGTCTCCATGTAATTCTAGGGACGGCGTTCCCGACGGCAGAGGAGAGAGTTCAGAGAAAAACGACTAAAAGGCAGAAAGATCAGTCCACCCAGGTAAAAAAGAATATCATCTTCAAATGGAGAAAAACGAAACTATGCACCAAAATAGCGGCGAGCAATAAATAGAGGACTACCTAAATAAGTATTATGTCTCACTTTTTTTTGTAACTTGTAGCATGGAGTAAATCTTTACTATGTCTTGTTTTCTTACTTTGCACAGTTATGCCCGACGAGACAGTCCAACATATGATCCTTACAGAAGGTCAGTAGAATTTGTTGCAAAGAGAGTTAAAGGGAATGTATTCGGTATTTCATTTTGGTTTAATTAAATGTAGAAGAGAAATATTATATAATATTTTTTACTTTTAAATACTTTTTTGGGGCTCCCATATTTGAGGCACACATTTTCTTCCTGTAGTTTCTGTATAGACAGAGCAGCAGGGTTTGTGTACTTTACGGCAGCTTCAATAAATAAACGCGCGTGTGTGTGTGCGCGCGCGTTTGTGTTTAAAACTGGACATTTTTCTTTACTATAGATAACTGCATAAAAAAAACACCAGAAATGTGTTGTGTTTTTTTGTTTTTTTTTTTAAATGTTTCTATCATAAACCTGATTGAATATGTAATTAGGAATTATAAGTTTCCTTCAAAGATGTATTCCCAACTCACACGTTTATGGAAAACCCACAGGACATGCGATCAATTTGTAATAGATGCAAATCTCATTTTTGGGACCTGCTCACATGTGGAGAATGGGGGTCCCACCAAACCCGGTCCAGGCTGGTGAGGCAGCCGCTGGCCAACCTGCCTCCAGGCGGAGAATACGCGGCCACCTCTCCATTCACGTTTCCCATTCTTCACATAGGTGCGGGTTCCAGAAGTGGTACTTGCACCTATCATATTTATAGCATATCCTGTGGACATGCCATTAAATGTGTGAGTTGGGAATACCCCTTTTAAGTAAATATATTTGTGTTGTCAATTCATTGAGTTGTCAAGTTGGTAGACTGACACATGTCTCCTATTCTTTTCTGCAGATCACAATCGGAGTCTTCATCTGCTTCACGTTCCCGCTCTCCAAGCCAAGGGCGTGAGGAAGCTATTACTTTTATAACCAGCTTTGGGGGCAGTGAGGATGAATCCGCTTCTGGCCCTGCAGCTCAAACTCCTGCAAGCAGTGGCAACAAAAAGGCCCCACATTCACAGGCCTCTGGGACTTCTTCAGGTCGTAAAGAGGCCTCCCGGTCGGTAACTTTAGATTCTCCCCAGCCGTATGTCGTATGGGTCGGCCTTTACGGGGGAGGGCGGGAGGCCCAGAGTCTTCTGCATTAGAAGGGCCGGAACTCCCCAACCGGTAATTGGAATGGGGCAGTAATGCTTTTTGTATATGGCCCTGCTGCTTCAATCATTATTCAGATTAAAATGCTCTAACATAAGTTCTTATGAAAGGGCCATTTTAAATCTACTAGCGCAATAGTCAAATAAGGTACTAAACCGTTGTTGAAACCTTACCAGAGCTGTAGAAAGCCAACAAGGTATTAAAGGGGATTTCCCATAGATAGGTGATAAATATTTGATCGGTGGTGGTCCGACTGCTGGGACCCCCGCCCATCACGAGTGGGCTTACTTTGTAGTTTCTGGGAGCCCCATAAGAATGGAGCGGTAGTGCGCATGTTCATTCATCACTCCGTTCTTTTCTATGGGGCTGCTGAAGAAAGAGCTCGGCAGCCCCATAGAAATGAATGGAGCGAAAGATTAGCCAGTTCTCGGGAGTTGTGAGGGTCCCAGCAGTCGGACCCCCACCGATCAGATATTTATCACCTATCCTGTGGATAGGTGATAAATATTGATTATGGGAAAACCCCTTAAAGGCTGATTAGTCATTTTACTATCCAATCTAATTCTGCTTTATACAGGGTATATTTCTTTAAATGCATATACTTCATCATGCATTTAGGTGTGGACGTCTTTGATCAAAATCACTTCTTCCAGCTGCTAAAATAGTGAATGATGCTGGAAAAAAAATATATACCTGGAATACTTGTATTCCATATGATAAACAAGCAAATATATATCTTTTTTCCCTTAAACACTCCAGCCAACACTGATACACTGCTTATTGCAGCACCTAACGGGACGTTGCATGACACAGGAATTCACTCTTTGGTTTTCTTTAAATCCCGGTGTCATGTGCCCGTCCCCTCAGTCCCTGCCGTAGACATTAAAACCCTGTGTCTGTTGTGTTTTGAGTGCTCCTTTTAATTGGTTACCTGGTTATCGGTGAATCGTGAGGCTGGTGATTTATGTCTGCAGTTCTGTACATTATTGGGAGTTTAAAATCCAAGTACCCATAGCATTATTTTCTAACCAGTACAACGGCCGTTTAACGATCCAATAAAAAAAAAAAAAATGCAGTACCTCAGGATTTACTTACTTTTTCGGAAGTCTTCTGAATCACATTTGTCTTCTCTTTGCTAAGATTTGGTAAGTAGGGTTGTTACCGTTTGGTAACCCTGGCAGCCATTCTTTATTTACTGTGTTTTTATTGGTTTCAAGAAATTAGTTGTCAAAATAGGTTATTATGAAATATTTAATTTCCTTCACTAATATACTTACCTGTTAAGAGTAGTAGTATGCTTGGACTTCCTTATATATGCTTTGCAATTTGACATCTTCTCTCGTTTCTCCAACTTCCATCTGTAGACGGAGATCTTCCTCTTCATCTTCTTCTTCGTCTTCCTCTACATCGTCCAGCTCCAGAACGTCTTCCAGGTCTAGATCTAGCTCCAGATCAAGGCGAGATAGCCGCAGGCGTAGATCAGGATCCCGTACTCGCTCTCGTAGATATTCTCGCAGCCCTGGAAGAAGATATTCTGGTGGAGGCACTAGAGACAGCAGAAAGTATTCCAGATCAAGGTCACTAGACCGTGAACGATATCATGGAGGAAGGCGTAGGTCTCGGTAAGTTGCATGAAATCCAGAACCTCTCCTGATCTCAAGCGTGAGCCTTGTCCCAACGACAAGTGTGGAGGTGGCCACACACATACAATGCCACTGTCCATTGAAGTTAATTAAGGTTACTGACCATTGAGGGTCAGGATCTGGGCCAGCTTACTGAAAGATTTTGTGAGATTCCCATTCGCTGAACACCCACGGTTTTTTAATTTTATGTCCTCTCTGCCTGACGGTGTTTCTCTTTTTCGCTCTTCATAGAAGTCGTTCACGGTCACCTGACCGATATGGACGTGGTGGAAAGAGCAGTGGGCGTCCTCAAGGCAGTAGCCAAAGTAGTATTTCTCGAAGTCCTTCTCCAAATCGAGAAAGAGTAGGACGGACAGTATCTCCAGCAGTGGGCGAGCGATTGAAAAGGTTAGAAATCATCTGCCATTCATACCAATTCAGGACATGCATTAAATGTTGTTTTCCATCATAGCTAGAATACGCCATCCCTCTCTGATCAGTGGGAGACTGACAGCTGGGACCCCCACTGATCCTGAGAATGAAGGGGCCACAACACTGGTTCAGTGCTGCATCCCATTCACGTTTTTTCCCTGCATAGCGGTGCGCTGCTGTGCAGGGGGAACTGCAGCACGGCTCCGTTCACGTGAAGGGGGCTCCGTGTTAAAATAGTGCTGCTGTCACTTCATTCTCAACCCCTCCTCACACGCAACGCCTTTAATATGAGAGCTGGGTATAACCGCTGCAGAGGCCATATGTAGCATTACATAGCAGCATTTCACATCAATGGACGTCAAGGTAGTTCAATGGATGACCCAAGTTCACCAGAGCAAGAGACTCTCTTCTTTTCGCTCCGGCTTATACAGGTAGGTCCTGAGCAGAGGGACCATGTCTATGATGTCTATAGGCCTTAATAGGGCATACAGACAATGTTGTCCTGATGCAATAACCCCTTTAAGAAAGAGCCTGTTTGTGTGTAGGTTATAGATATCTGTAATAATGGATTGTGAGTAAAATGTTTGATTTCTGTCATAGGCCTGAACTTGCGGTTTCCAGAGAGAGCGGAGCAGCCAAAGTCAGTAAGAATTCTACCGCTTTGTTGATTGACGCAGGATGCGGTGTTGTGGTTAGCAAGCATGTGTATTGCCCAGAGCATGGCGTATATATCCACCCTTTTATTGCACAGCGTATTATAAACCATCTGCTAAGTGGTTATAAAGTCTTGCACCACCGGCTGATAACCTGATTCCGTACAGTGTTGTCGTAGTGTAGAACATTTTTAGTAAAGATGTAAAACACATCCGTATGGAATAAACCAGTGAGTGATAAGAAGGGTTATATAATGGAAAAGAACATAAATCGGCTTCTGTTCTGGTGTTTTGTTAATATTTAATTTTCTGACGTTCTCGTTAACATTTTTTTCTTTTTAAAAGCAGAAATTCTCCTGTGTTTCTGATGTCTACGATCTGTCCCTAGAATAAGTGCTTTGCTTCCTCTGCTAATGCTTCAAATTTACGTCTCTATTTTTAGGCCAAATTAACTCCAAAGGAGAAACTAAAACTCCGTATGCAGAAAGCGTTAAACAGACAGTGTGAGTATCTGGTTTCTAGGGCAGTAGGTTTGTCATACAACAGATACAGAATATATGATTTATTTTGACATATCTGTAAATAAAAAATGTGCATATTCTGATGTTGGAACCGGACGATTATACAGAACTGATTGGCGCTAATTATTTCCTCTTGCAATGCAGTGTCACAGATCACTTCTAGGCGTGTGTTTATAAATGTAACCCCCAACTATAAATGATAAAAATTATACAGACCTGCATAGATGCATTTTAAATGGTCCCAAAAGTCCCCGATTACTACTAATATTCTTACAATTTACAGTAGACCCATTATCCCATGTTACCCTTTTCCGCCACCATGACACAATAGTACGTTGAGCTGAGCAGGTTGTTCCTGCAAATTGCCGTACTATTAGTTTGTGGTGACGGTGCGGGCAAAGGAACATGCGCCATTACCAGCGTGGGCCAGCTGTAACGGGCAGGGTCCGAGAGAACTTCAGTCCCAGTCATTTAACCCATTAGGAGCTTAACAGAGGGAGGGGGCCAGTGAGTTGTCATGTCAGCTGGGAGCCTAACAGTCTGCTATGTGTATGTGCCAATTAGTTTAAAGGGAACCTGTCACCAGCATTTCACCTATTGAACGTTACTTATCCCTCACTGGCTGCTGCTATAAAAAGTTCATTGCCGTTACTCCCTCTCCTAAACTCCTCCTCCGACTGTAAATAACGGTCTGCAAACGTTTCGCGCCTTTTATCGTAATAATCCGGTGTCCCTTTGTGCGCACACCCCAAAAGAGGACATCAATGCACAAGCGCGGGATGTTGTGTGCTGGGGGAAGGCGAGGAGCTGTCAATCAAAAGTAAGAAGGTGAGGTAAACTCGGAAAGACTTGAGGAATGAAGATATGACTCTTTTCAAAACGAAGATTTGACTCTCTTCAAATGAAGATTTGACTCTCTTCTGCTCATTAGCATACGGTGCGGGAACACTAAAAAGCTAAATACTAAAGCTACAGAGCCGACTAAGAAGATAATTATAGGTTATATAGAAATGATTTTTCACCCCCTACCACCAGGTATAGTCGGTTTAATAGGTGAAATGCTGGTGACAGGTTCCCTTTAAGGCAGAGCCTAATAGATTGCCTGTCAGTAGAACATTGACGGGCAATAATACAAGGCCATACAGGCGTATGCCAGTAGATTATAGAAGTGATCAAAGGATTTCACATTAAAGTCCCCTTGTGGGACTACTTAGTAGTAATTAGTGAAAAAAACAAAGTGATAAAAAAACTAAATAGGCAGGGTCCTTAAAGGGGTTATCCCACCACAGTAAATTATCAGCTATTCCAGGAATAGGTGATAAGTATTTGATCCCTGGGGGTCCCACTGATCAAGAGAATGGTGGCCCCGAGTCCTCTGAATGAATGGAGTGGCGGTTGCGCGTGCATGCTCCCGCTCCGTTTATTCACTTTGGTACTTTGGATAGGTGATAAGTTGTGGTGGGATAACCCCATTTAAAGGGTTAAAAAATTGCTATGCACAGCGGTTCTTCAGGCTCACCCACTTAACTGACTCATTTGCCTCGGTATATGTGTAGCAGTTACCTGATCCTTTTCCTATAGTTTTAGTTAAGAGGTAAAAGAAAATAAACAGCAGGTAAAAGGGTTGTCCAATTTAGAAAACTCCTTTTCATGCACTCTATCAGAGTGGAGAGCAGCTCTCTCGCTCTGGAGGACCTTTTCCTGTACTGTATTACACAGACAGCACATTGATTTGAATGGGCACTGTGTAATTCTTAATTTGTCCTGTGGTGGTGCTGCAGGAAATTGAACACTTACTGCCAGGTTTTCCCACAGATACCAGCTGATCGCTGGGGTCCCAGAAGGGGGACACTTTGGGATCAGCTTATTGTCAAGGGACTTTACTAACAAGTAGGGATTTTCCAAAGCGGAGAACCCCTTTAAGCATCACCCATAAGAAGTGTATGTGTAGATCAGCAGCACAGGATAAATTTTCAAGAGGGTGCGCGTCTCCTGGGTCACAGTCCGAGTGACCCCTCAATCAAGATAAAAAAGAAATGGAGACAGCACTACCAAATTTTCAAAGTGAAGATCCTTTTATTCCACGGTGCAACGTTTCAGCTCAATACGAGCCTTTCTCAAGCATAATAATGTGACATACAAAACGCATATATATGCAATACAGGGTCATTAAACCAATTACATACATATACTAAACTTGTGCAATAATGCTACAACAGGTATACAAAATTTTTTATATCAATAGGATCCCCTATGAATGTGCTAATACATGAATAGAAAAATAAATAAAAACATTACATATACATAGTATAAATCGTGCATTCACTGTAATAAGGCCAATCAATCAGATGGGCTACATGTGTATAATGACATGTGATAGTGTACAAAGACAGGTGTATAAAATAAAGTTAAAAACATCTTACCCTCACTGGATCGGCTGATAGCGTTGTGCACTTCCTTACTACATGGAAACTGAGTATTGCGTCCACAGTATCCCTAAGACGATGTGTAAATCTCTGTATATTATGAGCTTTATATATACGCATATGCGCTCCTAAAATCCTCATCATTATAGCTGAGGTATAGGGATTATTGGTCTGAGACATTTAATCTCAGTCTACAGAGATAGTATACATAGTTCACATCGCTTTATATTTGATCAATTAGACTTCATAGTGGACGGGATGTATGGGCAACATATGGAGTGATGTTGCCCTTTTTCAAAATGGGTCCGACGATCCTTTATGGGCATTGCGCAGATGTGAATCTGCGATATGTCTAATGACTCATAGTCGAGACGGACAGGATCCGAAGTCACTCATGAGAAACATCTATGGGTGTATAGCCCTTTTTCAATATGGCGACTAGCGCCTCTGGTAGACAATGCGCATGCGTATAATGACGTATCATGCGATGACTCATACACACAGGTGCTAGGATTACGCAATACTCAGTTTCCATGTAGTAAGGAAGTGCACAACGCTATCAGCCGATCCAGTGAGGGTAAGATGTTTTTAACTTTATTTTATACACCTGTCTTTGTACACTATCACATGTCATTATACACATGTAGCCCATCTGATTGATTGGCCTTATTACAGTGAATGCACGATTTATACTATGTATATGTAATGTTTTTATTTTTTCTATTCATGTATTAGCACATTCATAGGGGATCCTATTGATATAAAAAATTTTGTATACCTGTTGTAGCATTATTGCACAAGTTTAGTATATGTATGTAATTGGTTTAATGACCCTGTATTGCATATATATGCGTTTTGTATGTCACATTATTATGCTTGAGAAAGGCTCGTATTGAGCTGAAACGTTGCACCGTGGAATAAAAGGATCTTCACTTTGAAAATTTGGTAGTGCTGTCTCCATTTCTTTTTTACCCATAAGAAGTGAATTACATCTGATTTTTCACATCTTCTGTATTAGGTTTTATTAGCTTTACGTCTATACTTATTTGCCAACATAGAAGCTTTACATCTACACTTTAAGCCAGTCTGTAGTTAATATCATCCATCATTCTTGGTTATTCCTATGACTAGTGCTCATAAGGTCGGTCCATAAGGTGGTACATCATAGGTGATCAGAAATCTACCTTTTGATGTATGGATAGGTTAAAAGGACATCTTCATTTCAGACATACCAACGTTTTACTACCAGTTCAGTTTTATTATGTTTTCTGCTTTTATGTTCCAGACAAGGCGGATAAAAAGGCAGCTCAAGAGAAGATTATACAGCAGGAGCATGAACGGCAGGTAAGAGCCGCTCGCTATCCTGGTCAGACTGTCCTTAGAGGGGCATATACGGTTTGTCATTAAGTCTGGTCATAGGATTGTATGTGTATCTTTCGTTTTCCATTTACAGTAAAATAAAAATAAAATATATATTTTTTTAATCTCCTTCCCTAGGAGCGTGAGGATGAGCTCCGAGCTATGGCACGAAAGATCCGCATGAAGTGGGTGACACAAATACCACACTTATGATTCATCTTAAGCATCTAGAAAATAACTTGTACCTATAGTTTTTTTTAGAATATGCCCCCCACAGAGATGTTCCTTTTATTGACGTGATCGCTGGCATTGTCCCATAGTTGATTAGGAGATGCCCAATCTCAAACCATCTAAAAAAAAAAAAAAACTCCCACAAAAAAAATGTGCGGAGGTTGTCTAAATCTCCATTTTTGCAAGAGTTTTTGAAACTAGATCCATATTTCCAGCATAAGTCTTGCATCCTTTAGTTCAGCATGTTATTTCTGTTGCATTTATTAACCTGTTTGGACTAGGGATGCCCGGTGCATCGAAACTTCGATACTGTTTCGATACTGTGCATCCCTAAACGGTTCGATACCGCTATTTCCTGTATTTCGATACTTCGCTGCGCAGCCGCACAGCTCAGTATAGTAACACATGAATGTATGGGAGCGCGGCTGCGGCTGTGTAATTCAGCCACAGCCCCGCTCCTGAGTCATGATAAGTTCGCGGGGTCAGGATGATGCGATGCGGCCAGCGCTGCACTAATGAGCGGCGGCACTGGAGACAGAACATGGCGGGCGCGCTACAAAACACCCCCATGTCCTGTCCCCAGTGCCTGCACCGCCGCTCATTAGTGCAGCGCCGGCTGCATCACCTCATGCTGACCGCGCACGCACTTCCTGTCAGGAGCGGGGCCATGTCTGTATTACACAGCCGCAGCCCCGCTCTATAACGGCGGAGATCAGAGAAACCGCTCATCTCCGCTGTTATTCCCCTGAATGCTGTGATCACAGCTGACTGCAGCATTCAGGAGAAAATGAGAAGGGGAGATGCCCCTGGATCGCGTCACAGGGAATTCCTGTGACGCGATCGAGGGCCATACCATATATGGGCAGACAGCTCAGGGTCTATTGACGGACCCCAGGGCTGTCTTACCATATTTCATGTTGTTAGGACATACCCAGGTATGTCCTAACAACTGCCTGTGTGCTATCCGTCCACAGGCTAATGTACTGGCACATATCTGATATATGTCAGTACATTAAAGTTTAAAAATAAAGTAAAAACAAAGTATCAATTTAAAAAAAAACACATACACCTTTTTTACAATAAACATTAAAATAAGTCTCAATACATAAAATACACACATTCAGTAATGGCGCGGACAACAATGTTTTTGCATCATTTATGATGTGTTCGCTGTAAAAAAATGAAATAAACACGGCTTTCTTTCACTTATTAATGTGAGGCGCGAGGTGCGATGAATTTACCCTCCACGTGCCTCACATTAATAGTAATTAACCCCATCATGTACCTCGCACATTAACCCATTATGACTGAGAAACATGATGGGATTAATTACTATTAATGTGAGGCGCGTTCAAAATTCATCACACGTCGCCCCTCACATCAGAAAACAGAAGAATTTTTTTTTTATTACTGTTGGCAAAAGTATCGAAATTGGTATCGAAATCGCAATACTAAACGAAGTATCGGTGTCTAAGTCCAAATTTTGGTATCGTGATATCCCTAGTTTGGACATCCCTCCCCCCCCCCTCCACACTAGCTGGTTGTTATACCTTTTAGCCGTTCCGTATTTAGCTTTTTACTTTCTTTCTATTTCCTCATCCGCTTATACGCACTAAAACAAAAATATTATTTTCCAGCTTCTCCTTACATTAAAATGTCAGATGTTAAGTTTTTGCTTCTTTTCAGAGAAAGAGAGCGTCGTGAGAGAGAGCGTGATGAGTGGGAAAGGCATTACACCAGAAGCCGATCGCCTTCACCGAGACACAGTAAGCACGCCGTAAATTGCCCACGGCTACTGATTGCGTCCTTTGGCTGTGTCTCTAACCTGCCTATGCAGGACGTATAAAAGACGAGCAGCAACTTGTACTACAATTGTTAAAAATGTCAGACACCTGATTAATTGTAATTTAAGGGAGCGTCTCTTATATTCAACTTTAGTTTTATTAGATTTCAGTCTGTAGAAGGGAGGTAATGTGGGGTTGTTTTTTTTTGTGTTTTTTTTTTAGTTCACGGTTTCTGTTCCTTAAAGATTTTTTAGACTGATTTTTAAATGCCAGCGTTTTTTTGACTAAAATGTAAATGTAACCTTGCTGCTGTTAGCTTTTTTTATTTCTAAAAATATCCCTGGGACGGCCACACTGGTGGCACAATTTCCTGTATTGTCTATAAAGGCCATAACACAGGCTGTGTGCGCTTTATGGCAGCTGCAATGAATGGGAGTTAATGGTCAGAAATTTCATTAGAAATATACAGTGTTATCCGCCCTAATTTGTGCCTCCAGCACTACAATAGAACGGTCATTAACTCCCCCACGCGCTGCTCATCCTGACCAGTGCGCTGCAAAAAAAACAAAAAACGCAACTTTCAACCTATTGTCTGTTCTAGTAGCCACTGAAAGCTATACTTTAATAATTATGTTTTTTTTTATATGGATATCCACTAAAAAATACATTAAAATAAATGAATCAAATTTTCGTATACATTCCCTTTAAATCATTTTGTATTTGTGCTTTTTTTTTTTAAATTTTTTTTTTCCATAGACCAATCACATTAGACTATTTTTCTTCTTGCAGGTCGCGATTACAGTTCTTCCAAAAGGTAATATACACGGAGTGCCTCGGCAGTAAATTCTTCATATACTTGCGTTACATCTTACTTCAAAAGTATTCTGACCTATCACAGCAATGTATATAGACGGCCACAGTTGCCAAAATGGTCCAGTCTTTGCCTTTTACATTAGCAAAGGGAAGGAAACGACTTTTTTCTAGAAGTAACATAAAGCGGTCATTTCACTAATAACTTTTTCCAGACTATTTCAATGGATAAGACTCTGTGGTTTATATATTGATACTTTTGCTTTCTCTTACATCAATGCACGGCCACGTTTCCACCTTTTTGCCATATGTAGGGGTCCACGTCTCTGTGAAAGCATCTGCTTGTTTGCTCATTTCGTGTGATTTGTAAGATAATTTATTCGTGTTTTTTTTTTCCTCTTGTTAATAGGAGATCACGTTCCAGATCCAGGAGCCCGCATCATCGCCACTAACCATGCAAGGTTCCTTGGTGACTTTGTATTATGTCATACGTTTTAATTATGACTTTCACTAAAGTCACTGTGTACATTCCTTATATTGGACTATGTGGAGTCTGAGAGGATGTTTTTATAAAGGACACCTGTCACCTCCATATATTAAAGACGACTATCTTTCTAGGCTGAACAGTGCCACGTAACTTTAGCAGTACTTAGTCAATGGCAGGTCCTATAAACTATACATCTTGTAGATGTCTTTTATTTAGCTGGCTATGGGGTGTGAATTGTGTCCTTCACGTGACCCTCACACTTCTATATGGCTTTTTGACCATAATGAATTATCTGGCTTATAGGTAAAGCGGTACTGTGAAGGTTTGATGAATTGGCAACACCCCTTTCTTGGTGCTACTGATGAAGACCCTGTTCAGATCACGCTTAGTGTGAATCCTGGGAAAAGCTCCCGGCATACATGATAAGCGTAACCATAGGGCTCCATTCACCTGACAGAGGCCGAAAGAGTGTCCTTTTGTCCTCCATCGGGCCAAATACGTCGGTTTATAGCAAAAAAAGGTTTGGAATAGCGTATTGGACACATACAGTAAAAAAAAAAAAAAAAAAAAAGTAAACACTTTTTTTTTTTTTTGTATTCAACATGGGACCTTTTGGGCAACGTATCTCACTGAATATCTATACAGCGGGATACATCGCAGACCTCCATCAGTACACGCCGGGAGCTTTTCCCAGCATATACACAAAATAGAGGGCAATAGCATGGTGTGAACAGGGCCCTGCACCAGTTTTTTGGAAGTGCAGTTTTCAATGCTTAAATAGGGAGGGGGCTTTTGTAGGGACAATAAGCAGTCATGAGAGCACCTACAAGAAGCTGTTAGTTTGTAGAAGAACTTTTAGTAACCAGTTCCTTTTAACATTTCGCAAGGATCCAGAAGAAAAGATTGTGGTAAGGCTATCCAGGTTTTTTTTTTTGTTTTTTTTTATGGGGGGAGTGGGGTTGCTGCTTATGGCTACCCTCCAGTCAGAAACAAAATGAAGTATAATTGCAAAAGAATAGTTAACATAACTGGTGTCCTTCTCCTGCTTGTTCCTGACTCTGCTCCCACATTTCGGTTCCCGTTGCCCGGTATCCAAGATGGCCACCGCTGTCTGACTTGCGTATGGAGAGCGTTGTCTGCAAGTTTGAGACACGCCCCTCAACTCCTCCACTGCCATTGGATGGACCCGCACTGATGTCAGCGCTATGTCTATCCAAGGGCAGTGGGGGGGGGGGGGTGTCTCATACTTGCTGACAACACTCTCCATATGCAAGTCTGACAGCGGTGGCCATCTTGGATACCGGACAACGGGGACTAGAAAGCGGGAAGGGTCAGGAAAAGGCCAACAGGTATATTAAGTACAATTTTAGCAGTTTAAAGTAATTACTTTTTTTTTGACTGGAGGGTCGCTTTAAGGCCAGGATCACGTACACTGTTTTCATGCAGTTTTTAGCCAGAGCTGGATCCAAAAGTAAGGAAAGGCATAAAGAAAAGACTGATGCGGTTCCTTTCTTTTTGTGTCCACTCCTGTGTCTGCTCAATACTGCTCCAAAAACTTCATTAAAACGGTGTGTGATTTTAGCCTTTATCATCCAACTCTACAGACTCCCTTCCGGTGTAGCACAAAAACACAGGAGGGAAACTGATCTCATAGTTTCCTATGGGATCAGTTTTGTGTCCGGTGACCTCCGTTGTGACACCAGAAATCTCCCCGAGCCCCAGGGTTTGGATGCCTGGGCAGATGCAAAAGTTTGCGTTTTTCCCATCAGTTGTGTCCAGCTCAGGCGAAAGAAGAACTAGCTGAACACAACTGATCTATGTGAACGCACTCGAAGTAGAGTGATACATATTCTATGCTAAAAATCCAAGACCATAAATAGGCCCTGAAACTTGTTACTTTCACTATATGCAGGTGGTAAGTGTTCTTGAGTCGGCAGAAAGGACAGGCAAAAGTCAACTTCGTGGAAGGTTTTTTTTAATGTAATATGACATGTATACAGCGCTGGTCTTGGTCTGTAAAGTCCTCCTCTGTATTCAACATTTTGATCATTTCCGTTGAAATCTTTTTTGGGTCCTGAATTAGCTGCCCAATTTTTAGTAACCTGTCTAAAAAGACATGGTATCGGGTGAATGTAAAATAACGGCCACTGTATAATATCATTATTTTTTTTTGGTTTGTTATGAGTTATTATTGGTTTAATTCATGATTTCATATGAATTTGTTTAGTTTATTTGCAGTTACTATGAAAACTAACAATTGAGTCTCTAGACTGCTGCGGTGTAGTGTTATGTGACTGATGTATTCTTTACCATTAACCAACAGATTTTCCACAGGAAGTTGTATATTGTACAATATTACACTGGTTCATTGACATCCTTTTATTTTACTGTTCATGTAAATAAATTTATTTTTGCTTCCTAATGCACTAGATCCTGTGTGTGTTATTGACTCTTTAT
Organism: Rhinoderma darwinii; assembly: GCF_050947455.1. NCBI lineage: Eukaryota > Metazoa > Chordata > Amphibia > Anura > Rhinodermatidae > Rhinoderma > Rhinoderma darwinii. Next base: position 101,668,134 of record NC_134694.1, read on the forward strand.
GTACTATATACTTTAAAGAGGCTTTGTCACCAGTTTAATACTTCCCCATCTCCTAGCTAATCTAAAACGATTTGTTAAAGGTAACTACTGTTTTGTTTTTTAAAACGTTTATTAACCCCTTAGTGACCACTAATACGCCTTTTAACGTGATTCACTACTGGGCTTTAGGCTAGGCTGACGCCTTTTCACGTCAGCCTAGTCTAAGTCCTGCACGGGTCTCCCGTGCAGGCAGGAGCCGGGGCTCTGCTGTCTGATGACAGCTGAGCTCCTGCTCCAACGCCCGCGATCGAAGTTTACTTCGATCGCGGCCGTTTAACCCGTTAAATGCCGCCGTCAATAGCGACCGCGGCATTTAACTTTGTTTACAGAGGGAGTGCGCTCCCTCTCTCACCCATCGGCGGCCCGCGAATGCAATCGCGGGTCTCCGATGGGGTGTCATGGCAGCCGGGGGCCTGATAAAAGCCCCCAGGTCTGCCCTGGACATATTCCTGTTAGGACGCGCCGGAGGCACGTCCTAACAGATTGCCTGTCAGATTTACACTGACAGGCAATAATGCTCTGGTATACGAAGTATACCAGAGCATTATAGCAGCGATCGGAACATCGCACAGTAAAGTCCCCTAGTGGGACTAATAAAATCAGTCATCAAAGTGAAATAAAGATTATTAATAAAAAGTATAGTAAAAAAATAAATCCATTTTTTTCCATAAAAAGTGGTTTTATTTAGTAAAAGTGTAAAAAAAAAAAAAAAAAAGTACACATATGTGGTATCGCCGCGACCGTAATGACTCCATTAATAAAGTTAATATGTAATTTAAACCGCAAAGTGAACACCGTAAAAAAAAAACGCCAAAAACTATGGCGAAATTGCAATTTTTTCCCATTGCCCCCCAAAAAAGTCATAATAAAAATGAATCAATAAGTCCCATGTACCCCAAAACAGTACCAATCAAAACTACGTCTTGTCCCGCAGAAAACAAGCCCAAAAAATCACTACATTGATGGAAAAATAAAAAAATTACTGCTCTTGGAAAGCGACGATGCAAAAACAAATAATTTTAGTTCAAAAGTGTTTTTATTGTGCAAAAGTCGTAAAACATAAAAAAACCTCCACATATGTGGTATCGCCGTAATCGTACCGACCCATAGAATAAAGGTAACATGTTGTTTACGTCGCACAGTGAACGGCGTCAATTTAAAAACGCATAGAACAATGGCGGAATTTCAGTTTTTTTTTTATAATCCCCCCCCAAAAAGGTTAATAAAAGTTAATATAAAAATTATATGTACCCAAAAATGGTGCCATTAAAAAGCACAACTAATCCCGCAAAAAACAAGTCCTCATACACCTATGTAGACGAAAAAATAAAAACGTTATAGCTCTTTGAATGCGACTATAGAAAAACGAATAAAATAGCTTGGTCATTAAGGCCTAAAATGGGCTGGTCACTAAGGGGTTAATGATAAAGTTCTGCTAGTTTTTAGATTTCTGCTAATTCTCTCAACGCCCAAACGGGCGTTTTTTTGTTTTTTTTGGTTTCACCAAGTGGGCGTTGTAAAGAAAAGTGTATGACACTGACCAATCCGCGTCATACACTTTTCTCTCCATTCATGCCCAGCTTTATTCACAGCACCGCCGCCGCGTGATCTAGCGAGATTACACTGTGACGTCACTTACTCCCACAGTTCCTTCATCGGAGCGACGGGAGAACGAACAGACATCACCTCCATCCGTGCCAGGACTACTGCATCGTGCCATACAGATAGAGAAAAATAATTGGCTTGTGTGCAGTATTTTGCACACATAACAGCAACACATTGCACCCACACAAAATGCCATACAATGATCAAAGAATAACTCCATGCGGTACCGGTAACATAGTGCCATAAACCACACGTTATAATGCAGTGTCAATATTATAGTAACAAAAAGTGTTCATGTAACTCCCAAGCTGTTCTCTTTTTCAGATTCAAAAGTTAGCACATACCGGTCATTGGCCTTGTATGGGTCCTTAAGGTGCACTAATACTAATCCAGTCCTGGTCCTCGCAAAGAATTACCCATAAAACTGCCAACCACATTGGCACTGCACAGGACCTGCATTTCTCTCTTCTCCAGCAGACATGCATGTTTTTATTTTTGTAAATTTCTGCAGTCTGGGATCAGCGCTGGTGAAGTCTGCTGGGCAGAAGCAAGTGATCTGAGTGTGTGACGTCATGGATAAGTGACTGCATGGAGTTATCCTCATGAGTGTTTGAGAACCTAGTTTGGTGAATGAGCAAATGTATCGAGGTGGGTCAGTCACTTAGACCCTGGTACTGGGTACCAGAATGAATGAGCAAGTGCATCGACCAGGGAGTCCTCTACATGAGTTACTGGCTGGTTATGAGCATCTGGAGTTATTGCGCACATGGCCTTTGGTGCCCGGACCAGGGAGTGCTATGAGATCGAGTGAAAGACCACCAGGTTCTGGATGGGTGTCTCTATGAGCAACTGGTTCTGCGGGAGAAGGTATTTTTTTCGTGGTCAGCATGAATCCGCCATTTGCTGGAAACCGTATGGTCAAAATAAGGCAGCTCAAAATATTCCCATGGTTCACCGTTAACATCAAGACCCTTACCCCAGGCACTGTAAGGGGGCACTTGGTTGATGGTGTAAGAAGCGTTGTTCCTGGCAGTCTAGGGGGTGGAGTGGTTGACACTGTAAAGGAGGTACACTGGTTAGCTAAGCATCCCCCAAAGCTTTTACTGTAAAGCAAACCTGCTCAAGAACCAGACCACCTTCCATTACTTACGGAGTTGCGCCGTGAACCATAAAAACACTACTAAGTAGCAACGAAACTCTTTTTGCAAGTAATTCAGTTGACTTTATTGCTACACCCCATTCTACATCACGTAATAATGTGATAGTGCCCTTTTATAGAACTGCTATATGCCACAGTACAAGAATGATCTCTCTACATATGATTAATTTATACGTTGACTGTATACAGCCCCTGTTATGTGTTACGAGCTAGGTAAGGCTGAGTTCACATTACATTTTAGCATTTTTAAATAGTCAAAAACACAGAAGGGACCTTGTATGAATCAATTTATTGACCAGTCAAAATATAATGCATGTCAGCACATAGGAGACTCCTTCTCGGATAACTGACCTACACAAACACAGAAAGAGCTACCCTTTAAAAGGGCCTAGAAGGAGACATTAATAGATATAATTTAATAGAACGGAAATGTTTTAAAGAAATTACAAAAAATGATTATAAGGAACAACATCATTACTCGGGAGATTTACAATGTTGAAATGATAAGGAGCACAAGAGAATTCATTCCTGACAGCACCATGTGAATGTGTACAAATAGCTAATATTAAAGAAGATCCTCGGTGGACGAAATGTAAATGGAACCAACATCCGTCAGTTTATTCTTCCACTGACTTGGACTTGTAGTAAGATTTGGAGACGATGATGTGCCGGACTTGGGCTTCTTATGGACTAATTTTTTTAACTTCCATGAGGTTAGTACTGGACAAAGGTCAAGGTGATATCTCCTCCAACTTCAATCATATCGATTTGGTGGAAAGGTAGACGGTGGATAAAGTTGAATAGCTTTGTTCCATTAGAATAGATCCCGAAAGATCCTCCCTCATTCCTGATTTCCAGCTGATAGAGAATAAAATATAGGATGAAACATAAGTGATCATTTACTGGTGTCCACAGATACGTCTTAAACTTTGATAACATCTCTTGTTCTTACCTGAAAGCTTTGCCCAGGATGGAATGGCATGTATGACATCTGTCTCTCCTCAGGACCCCAAGTGCCTCTGTCCTGAGTGTTTCTTACTATTGCTCCTTCTCTGAGACGAGGGTTGACATGGAGGTGAATATTCCTTGTTCTGCTGTTTAGAAGATTGACGTGGAACCTGGAAAGGTCGCAATGACATCAATTTGAAAGTTTACACAACTTGGACTCGCAGTTTATGCATCAAGTTACAGGTGGGTGGTAGCAACAGTGCTTAATTTTTAATACATTGATATCCATCTATAACATGGAGCCTTTATGGAACTATCTAGTATTCACGTATTTATGTCCAAACAGATTTACAATGGTTGTCTGGTTTAGAAAACCTATTTTAAAATACCCAAATCGGGATTGTGAGTTAGAGGCATTGTCACCAGTTTAATACTTCCCTATATCCTACCTAATCTAATAAACGCTTTGCTGTAGGGAACTACTGTTTTTTTTTAGTAAAAAAATGTTATGATTTTTTTAAAATGTATGCAATTTTTTTGTAAAAGCCCAACTGGGCGTTATGTTTTTTTTTTATTTAGTTTCACCAACTGGGCGTTGTAAAGTGTAGGACGCTGACCAATTAGCGTCATACACGTCTCTTAATTCATGCCCAGCTTTATTCACAGCACAGCGTGATCTCGCGAGATCATGCTGTGCCGTGACTTCCGCTGTTCCTTCACCGGAACAATGGGAGAATGACCAAACGTCGCCTCCAGCCGTGCCAGGACTGCTGCTGAGGAGGATTATCATCCTGGCACGACTCGTGCTCTGGAGGTCATAGCATGTCTTTGGATTGCAAGGACAGCCCATTGTTTTCCATCAGAACTGTGTATTGCTTCACTTGCCCTGTGGTCGACTGCAAGGGAGTGGAAAACTTTGTCAGGTTCTCCAACAGATTAGTTGATTGCTGAGGGTCCCAGCAGGGGGGCACCCTGTAAATTGCTTATTGGCAGAGGACCATTGTAACCAAAAATAATTTTGCAGAGCACCCCTTTAATTCTTTGCAAACTAATGAAGCAATTTTGTGAAATCCTGTTTATGATCTTTCCTGTATAACCTACTTTTATACTATCCACTGCTGCAGCCCCAAGCACACAGCTTAGTATTGGACTGGGGTTCCTTGAGCCCACAGGTGGAAAATATTCTAAGGGCCCCATCCTCCATCTATACAGAATATGTGCGCGACCACTTTTCATTGCATTGTAAAATTCTGAAAGTGTTTTAACCTTATGATTTGCTCCCTAGACACCAGATGGGGGGGGTTAGTCCAACCCTGAGCATGCTACACCTTACAGTCTGCTGCATCCGCCATTAAGTTACAGCTCACCCTTCATATCTTCCATACAAACCCTAAATGCTTTATTAAGAATCCACCAAGAAACACACCTATCTGCTCCATAAGAAATATTTCCCATGATAATGACTATGCCTTTTTTGCCAAAGTTTGCCTGAAGAGCAGCTTGAAAGGGCATTACCTAGGGGAGAAAAAAAAGTATTTAGCGTGACGGTAGGAAAGCAACACGCTTTTCTATGGTCGACAAGTTCAGTAGAATATGAAACAATCGTACCGGGTTATGCACAGTCATAGGGGCTTTCTGTGGCTGAAATTGTATAAAAAAAAATATGTAAGTCACATTATACAGATACAGTAGTAGTATACAGGCGTGTTTGTGTGTATATAGATATATATATATATGTCAGTCATGTCCACTCACCATGGGAACCCCAAAGACAGGGGGTGCAGCCATACTTGGTACCTAAAACAATAAAAGTACTTGTACTGAGATATAATTCTAACAATTTCCATTCCACCATATGTCCTTGAGTTGTCCCCTCCAACAAAATGATTAATTCTGTTCTGCCATTACATGGCTACATCTGTGTTTGTTTTTGTTTTGTTTAGCTAGCCAGTATGGTTACCGTTACAGCTCCCATAGGATCGGGATGGTTACCCAGCTTTCCATTACTCCTGCATAAATATTCAATGATACTGGGGCTCAGGATGATCAGTGCAAAACATGGCAGATTTATCATTTAGTAAAATAGAAATGGTAGGTACCAACGCCAAGTTGTTTTGGCAGCTATATTGGTGTGAACTCGCTTTTTTCAATAAAAATGTCTAAGTGTCATTGGGACAACTTTCAAAATACTTTTTATTAAAAATAATTTTTACTTGAGATGCTTTGTATGCTGTATACAGTGCAGCTGAATCCTGTATCCGTCAGGTCAGCAGGAGTGGTGGCTTTGGTGACAGCGGGTCCCGCATGTCTCTTGACAGGCAGGATCGAGCTGCTGTCGATCACGTCTAAAGGCCCTTTTACACCGGTCGCCGATCAACGAGACATGGTTGATCGGCGCTCGCTTGCTCCTGTCACACGGAGCTATGGATGGGGACGAGCGGTCGTTTCTCCGATCGCCCGTCTCCATACATTATTATCATGTCGGCAGCGCATCTCTGTTTACACAGGGAGATGCGCTGCCGACCGATAATATTTTACTTTTTTAAAACGATACGACCAGCAGATGATTGAGCGTTTGATCGTTCCCCTGTTTACACAGGGCAATTATCGGCAATGAGCGTTATATCGTCCTGTGTAAAACCCCCTTTAGCTCATAACTTAGATGCGATGAAATACAGGTGGATCCTGCTTGTCCGAGACCTGCAGGACCCGCTGACCCTGAACCAGTCAGTGGTGCTGACTTGACGGATTCAGGTCTTAGCACACGATACAGCTGCTCTGTATACAGGACACAAACCAGCTGTATCTCAAAGTATAAATTATTTTTAATAAAAAGTATTTTGAAAGTTGCACCAATGACCATTTATAGCCATTTTTATTTTTTTCAACTATTTCAAAGGTTTTAAGGCTATCTTCCCACTGCCATTCGGGATTATGTTCAAAGCTTCTGTAGGCCGTTCTGTCACTTTTAATGGCAAAAATAAGCAGCATGGAGCAAAATTCTTGTCAAAACTATGGAAACTTTGTCGGAACTCCGGCAGGCCCCATTACAGGTCAATGGAGTCTGTTAGATTCGCTGTACAACAATGATGCAGATGTGAACAGAGCCTAAGACCGTATTCTATCTAGAATTCATAGTCCCATAGCAAAGTCCGGAAGAGGCCCCCACTGACCATACAATGAACTGCACACTGAATGGCCACTTTATTAGACACCATCTAGTAGCGTGTTGGACTTCATTTGGCCTTTAGAACCGCAGCAATTTGTCGTGGTATAGATTCCACTAGGTGTTGAAGTTGTTCTGCAGGAATATTGGCCTGTGTGGACTGGATAGCTACTCACAGCTGTCATTAAAATGTCCTCCTGCCATAGGGTAAACAGCTGCCATAAAGGGATGATCTTGGTAGGCCACAATGCTTCGATAAATCCTACTGTTCAAACGTCCATCCACAGGTCTCCGAGGATCCAGGGTGCCAAGATAATTTTTTTTTACCACACGATTACTCCACCTCCACCAGCCTGAACTGTTGAATCGGACAGGAACAGTTAATCGATTCATGCTGCTTGTGCCAAATTCTGACCCTCTCTTTAGCATGGTGCCACAGAAATCTTTATTCATCTGACCAGGTGATGTATTTCTACTGCTCAGCGATCCAATTTTTGTGGGTTTTTTTTACGGCAGTTTTGCCTTTCTGTTTCCCCTCTGACCGCCATGGTACTCAAACTGGTCGTCTGCTGCTTTAGTCCATCCGTGCTAAGGAACGAGTTCAGACACGTTATTTGGAGCACCAGCGTGGTATTGGGCTGCAATTCACTCAGAACGATTCTTGACATCCTCCTCTGACCCCTTTCGTTGTCAACATTCACATAATTCCCCTTTCACTGGATGTTTTTCCTCGATCACGCCATTCTCTGTATTTTCTTGCCACCGTTGCACAAGAAAACCCCCACAAGGTTAGCAGTCTTTTTAAATGCCGGCCCGGCTAGTCTAGCACCGATGACCTTGCCTCGTTCGAAGTCGCTCACATCACTCCATATACCCATTCTAATAAGGATTCACCCTGAAACTGATTCGCGGAAAACGTGCTCACTTGATTTTATGTTGCACTGGGTGGTCAGTTGTCTAATTTCCATACAGGGCAGCCCCAGTCATGAGAGGGCAGGAGTCTACAATAAAATGGCCATTCAGTGAATAATAATGCAAACCGCAGTATAACTACTACTGCAGCTCCTTCTTTTGTACAAAACTCTGCAACTTTATATAAGGTCGTGCACTCACCATCTGGGCTCCATACATTGGAGGTACAATCGAATTTTGAACCTAAAATAAGATAAAGAAAAACATGGGAATAGGTTACATCGTTTCGGTGAGTTAGCGCTGCATATTATGAATTGGCTATTGTCAGAATAAAACATTTATGATATCAAATGGTCAAGATGTCAAATGATGTTATAAACTATGCAGATGTGACCAGAGCCTAAGACAGTATTGTATCTAGAATCCATAGAGTCGCAGTCGCGGGCCCCCACTGACCGTGCACTGAATGATCACTTTATTACAGACCCATCTAGTATCGCGTTGGGCCTTTTTGGCCTTTAGAACCACAGCAATTTGCCGTGGCATAGATTCCACTAGGTTTTAAAACTGTTCTGCAGGAATATTGGCCGACGTGAACAGGATAGCTTTTCGCAGTTGTCATTAAAGTGTCGTCCTGCCATAGCGTAAACAGCTGCCATGAAGGGATGAACTTGGTCGGCCACAATGCTTAGGTAAGCCCTACTGTCCAAACCTCCATCCACAGGTATCCGAGGACTCCGGCTGTGCCATGAAAACATTCCCCACACCATTACTCCACCTCCACCAGCCTGAACTGTTGTCACCTGACAGGAAGGGTTCATCGATTTTTATGCTGCTTGCGCCAAATTCTGACCCTCCCATCAACATGGTGCAACATAAGTCTGGATTCATCTGACCAGGCAAAGTTTTTCTACTGATAACGGAGTAGTGATCCAATAGTTGCGCTCTTTTGCCCACTGGAGTTTTGCCTTTCTGTTTCCCCTAGATGGCACTGGAACTGGTCGCCTGCTGTTTATAGCCCATCCGTGCTAAGGACTGACGAATTGTACGCTCGGAAACATTATTTGGAGCGCCAGCATTGTATTGGGCTGCAATTCAATCAATGATTCTTGACATCCTCCTCTGACTCCTTTCGTCGAAGTATTGTTGAAGTCCACAGGATCCCCTTTCACAGGACGTTTCACACCATTCTAAGTATACAATCGACACCATTGCACCAGAAAACCCTGCAAGGGTGCCAGTTTTTTAAATGCTGTCCCCAGCTTGTCTAGCACCGATGACCATTCCTCGTTCGATGTTGCTCAGATCGCTCGATTTTCCAATTCTGATTCACACTAAAACTGATTCACAGAAAATCTGCTCACTTGATTTTATGCTAACTCCGGGGTCACGTGTCTAATTTCCACACAGAGAAGCTTCAATCGTGAGAGGACAGGTGTCTACAACAAAGTGGCCATTCAGTGTATGATAGTAATGCACACAGCAGTATAACTACTACTGCAGCTCTTTATTTTGTTCATAAGTCTTCTACTTTATATAATGTCGTGCACTTACCATCTGTGCTCCATACATTGGAGGTACAAACGAATTTTGAACCTAAAATACGATAAAGAAAAACATGGGAACAGGTTACATACTTTCGGTAAATTAGCTCTGCATATTAGGGATCAGCTAAAGTCAGAATAGGACATTGATGATATCAAATGGTAAAGATATCAAACCCCTAATATCGAAGAGCATGAAAATTCTCATTTATCTAGGTTCATATTTTTCCTCATAGGGGGCAGTATTATAATATTGTACTTCCGAACCAGGTAATGGGTAAACCCCCAGAAGAACTCTGCTCTGTATGTGGCTACTTTCTTCTAGGTTTAGACTGAACTCCAAGAATAGCACCAGCAGGTTCAATGGCACCCAGAGTGTTGGGTGGGATGCTGGGGAGTGAAATTCTCAGGGAAGGTATTTAGCAAAACTAATTGTAATATTTATTTCCATTTAAAGGACAATTCTAAAGGTAACCAGTAAATATAAGACCTTAAATCTGCCTTTTCTGTCAAGTTGTTAAAAATTCTATGCAGCCATTTCTTAGTTATATTTGTTGTTCCTGGGTAAATTGGGTGACACCGATATGACCACTATTACAGCTCCAATATGGGTTGTCACCCAGCTTTAATAGTCATAAGCGGCAAATCTGCATGGGTATATGGCCATACAGGAGATGAGGATATGTCATTAGGACTAAGTAGAGCTACCATGTAGGACACAAGGTGACCACCCGCACTGGTACTGTAAAGGCAGCCATATTGATTGTCAACCAGCTTTTTATTCAACAGACATAACTAGGCGATGCTTGAGTAGAATTTCTAACACCAAGACAAAAGATGATGACTAGAGGATTTACGGTGATTTTTTTTTAAATATTTTTTTTATTAAATAATAATGATAAATGACATTTCATTTTGAAATATTTAAATAGAAATTTTCCTATCCCCATACAATGAATGTACTCACATAGCCTGGAGTGTATGGCGGTGGAGCAGGTGACATTTCAGCCTGAAAGTGTAACATGAACAAATTATAACCTGAGCGTGTGTAGAGAGCTTAAAGAGGCTGTGTCACCAGATTGTAACTGCCTTATATTCTACATAATGTGATCGGCGCTGTAATGTAGAGCACAGTGGTTTTTATTTTGAAAAACTATCAATTTTGAGCAAGTAATGCACAATTTTCGATTTATGCTAATTAGTTTCTTAATAGATAACTGGGCGTGTATTTTTTTTACCAACTGGGCATGGTAAAGAGAAGTGTGACGCTGACCAATCAGTGACCAATCCGCGTCATACACGAGCATAATCTTGTTTTAAATGACCGTTTACAGCGTAATCTCGCGAGATTACACTTGCCTTGCTGTAAATCTCACAGAAACGTTTCCGAAGTGTCAGGATTCTGAATAGACATCCCGTCCTGGCTGGAGGTAATGTATATTCATTGTCAGTACAATGCAGTAATGTTATAGTGTGTGTGTATGTGGCTGCACATAGCGATATAGCTATATCACTATGTGCTGTGTAAATGAATGGAGAGCAGTGTATGACGCTGATTGGTCACTGATTGGTCAGCGTCATACACTCCTCTGTACAACGCCCACTTGGTCAAAAAGTAAAACACGCCCAGTTGTCCATTAAGAAACTCATTAGCATAAAGCTAAAATAGGTCATAACTCCGTCAAAAATGATTGTTTTTCTAAATAAAACACTGCTGTAATCTACATTACAGCGCCGATCACATCATGTACAAGATAGGCAACTTATAATGTGGTGACAGAGCCTCTTTAAGGCTCAATAAACCCCAATTGGTACATACAAAAAACCCCAAGTATAAAATACATATACAATGTATGATGTTCAAGTATCTACGCCAGAAAGGACCAAACCCAGGGCACCACCGCAGACCGGACGCACCTTTCACCGAGGCTTCGTTAGCCAGTTTATATTGTTTATCCCCAGGTTTACGATACTTTTACATTATTATATATGTGCCATGTGTAAAGGGCCTTGACCTTCTCTGTGTTCCCAGGTCATCCACGTGTAGTTTCTTCTATTTTGTGCGGGTTTTGTGCTTATTTTATCCATTTATGTATGTTTTATATATGATGAAATAAATATTTGTTTTATATATTTGTAAATGTGGTCGTGTTCTTTCTGTATAGGTTTTGCCCTTAGAGGTGGAGTAGCCCAGTTGGTCCACAAACCTGCTGTTCGTTACACATACGAATGCTCATTCCCGATCTTTGGTCTGTATAAACAGGGCAACGATCATCCGATGAATGTGCAAACACTTATTCATCGGCTGATCTACTCGTTTATGCGGCCAATAAAATGGTCGGTAGTGGGCAGCACATCTAACTGTGTAAAGGGAGATGTGCTGCCAACATGATGCAAATGCATGGGGACGAATGATCGTAATAACGATCCTTTATCCCCATACAGAACCGATGATTGCTCCATGTGAAAGAAGCAAATGTGTGCTGATCAACGTGATGTCTCGTCGATCGGCGCTAGTTTTTTTACGGCCCATATCGGGCTGTGTAATGGGACCTTTACTCTTAAGACAATACTCTATAATCGTCATGGTCTTGGCTAACGTTTTGAGCATGAAAAGTATTCGTACATTAGGTACTTACAGATGGAGAGAAGGTGATACAGCTAAGATTGAGGTCGCCAGTCACTTGAAGGGACTGAATGTTTTGATAGGCGACACGATGACGATATTCTAGTAGGAATTGTCCATTCACAGTGACCTGAACAGAGAACAAATTTCACTTATTACTATAAATAATGGTAATAATAATTAACATTATTAGAAATCCTAATTGGGTCATATACAATCATTATAAAATTTATCATTTCTTTAGACACCAGGGGGCACCGTTTCAGCTGTTGGGTTATGTCCACTTTCCTTTAAATACATGAACAACATCTTAGCAAAATTGTTTTTGCTATAAAATTGCCATGACTAAAAGTAACGAAAATCCACGTAATGACATTGTGCAACATTGTAGCGTCATCAGTGAAGCAAATAATTCAGATTGCTGTAGACAAGCTGCATGTATTTCCAATGCAATGACATGGAGCGTACATAAAAGTGAGGGGGCCACATATTAAAGATTAAAATGGGGTCCGATTTGGTGGTGATGAACATCATTGGTGACAGGAGAATATGGTGCTGTTTGCCGCCATAGCCTTCCCATGACCCTTGAGTTATTTTTCAGCATCTATTGTAGGACCTGTGGATAGGGGATTACTGTACAGGTTCTTCATTCACGTAAAAAAAAAAGAATGCAGGCAACCTGCTTTGGACCCTCTTTCTTTCCATGGACCCTAAAGCAAATGCAACCTCTATAGTATGTATGCCCTTGGCAGTGACTATCGCTCAAAGTTGCAGCAGACTGTCCCAAGATGAGCGTTGACCATGTAGCCTCCATAGATAGAAAAAATAACACACAGGACAAAAGAGCGCAGCAATGCAAGTGTTAAAAGGACAATGTTGCCAGCATAGTCTTGGCCTATATTTGCCCATAGGTTGCGTTAGGATGACTCCATTTTTTTGTGGAATTAATTGAATAAACAGGAACGTTACACATTCTATTGTGGCCAAAAGTGACCTTCTACGGCTGCAAGAGCGTCCAAGTATTCTCATATTTGATATTGTTGACACTATAATACAGTAGGTGTGTAATCTCAATGGTCTGATTAGATATTAACTTGTGCACGGCCTTGAGACTTAATCCTACGTGATCATTTACAGCTAAGCTGGTTTATTCATTAAGAGACTCCCGGTGACTCATCGTAAAGAGGTTGTTCCATAATGGACGTCTTGTAGTATCAATTTGATGTCTTATTGGTCCCGTGGCTGGTCCCGTGGCTAGTCCAGCAAAAAAATCTCTGTAGGCCTGTCTATAAAATCAGAGGCATACACAGGTAGAGTATGGCCCCATACACCTTTATAGGTGTTGTATTATTGCTCTTTGTGTTTTCCATAATTTCCATTGATTTTAATAGGGTGGCCCTGTACATTCATTTTGATATTGGGGTCACAGAAGCTGGATCCCACTGTTGTGGCTCTGGTCTGATTGACCAGTCTATTACATGGAAAGAATTATAGGTGGCCATAAAATGGATAAATTATATTAAAATCGAAAACCAAAGACCAAAAATTTGTGCTCCTATATGACATCACCGATTCCGCTGCTCTCGTATGTTGTGTTTAGTTGTTTTTTTTTGCTCATAATATGGCCAGTTGTTCCATATTAATGAATCAGAATTTTTGTCTTTCCATTTACACAGTTTTATAGGAAGCTGCAGATCTGAGGGTTTGTTGTTTCAAATTTTTTTTATCATTGACATCAGTAGGGAAATATTTCAATTGTATATATTTTTGTGTTTTATGAAATGTTTTCTTTTATTTTTTCTTAAGTGTCTATTTTTTTAAAAACTTTTTTATATTCTCTTTTTATTCAATTTTTACCATATAAATGTAAAGTATACCCTAGCAAGTATTATCACAGGACCGGCTGTGGGCCTTTGTCAGGCCCAGTACTGTCTATATAAAACCATGAGCCCTGGCAAACGTAATGCTGTAGCTGACATGGGTGGAACAAAACGTGGCGGGATCAGTATTGATTGTGATATCTAAGGGGTTAAATAGTAAGGATTGGTGTTTCCTCTAATCCTATATAGCATGTCCTCATGCGGGCAAAGCTCCAGAATTTACAATTTTGTTGGAGAGGGGCTAGGACATAGCGATAACGGGTGTACTTCCAGTCATATGTAAAAATGCTAAATTATTGTATAATAAAAAAGAATTCAGCTTTCTAATATACTTTGTTTTAATCCCTTATCTTTTTCAATATCTCTGCTTGCTGACAGTGACGTGAAACCTCTTTGTTACTTCCAGGCTGAAAATCGAGTGCTGCTCACAACATTGCACCTTGTGACATTGTATCAGTTTTAGGTACATTAAGCGCTGGTCCCCAGGGCAGGAGAGGGATATGTGTTACTACTGGGCGTAGCTTACAGAGAGTCGCCCTCATTGATATGTAGTAACAAAACTTATCTTGTTATTTTTTATGTAAAGTTGGTTGTAATATTAGAAGCTCACTACAATTGTATCCGAGTCCAAGCGGCCTCTGACGTACCCACCTGAAAGGCATGTCCCGCCACCAGAATAGCTATATCAAAGTGATTGTTCCGCTGGAATGGCATATTAGGCTTCCTCTCCTCCGAGCCCCAACTCTTCTTCTGCATTGTGTTGCATACAATGACATTTCCCTCGTCAAATCGGGGGTTAAAGTGAAATGCAATGTCATTGTTGTAGCAGATGAAGTTGACAGCGAACCTATAAAAACACACGTTACTTCCCTTGACTTTTATATGGCGGCATTAACATAATAGTCATCCACACATGAAAGGATGGAGGAATTTCATAACTCACACTCACATACTCACACTCACATACTCACACTCACATACTCACACTCACATACTCAAACTCACATACTCACACTCACATACTCACACTCACATACTCACACTCACATACTCACACACACACATACTCACACACACACATACTCACACACACACACACACATACTCACTCACACACTCTGTAGGTTCACCTTTTGGTATATATTTATTATTGGACACAGTTCATATCATTAGTCTGGGTAGTGTAGTATTATAGTGCATTGTCTTCTACTAGAATGAGGGATTGGAATAGTTCATAATTTACCCTTTTTCTTTTGTGGTTCTCCGTATAACTCACCGTTTGGCATGGCTGTGGGCTTGTCCTTGGATTGTCACTCTCTTCCCTTCTGTAATCCCCCCGAGTATTGCATTGTGGAAGGGGACACTCTGCGAAGATATGGGGAAAATAAACACCATGAATTAGCAGAACTTTATTACTATGATTTACATTTTCGTGTACTTAAAGAGGCTCTGTCACCAGATTATAAATGCTCTATCTCCTACATGATGTGATCGGCGCTGTAATGTAGATTACAGCAGTGGTTTTTATTTTGAAAAACGATCATTTTTTAGCAAGTTATGAGCTAGTTTAGATTTATGCTAATTAGTTTCTTAATAGACAACTGGGCGTGTTTTTTACTTTTTACCAACTGGGTGTTGTACAGAGGAGTGTATGAGGCTGACCAATCAGTGTCATACACTTCTCATTGTTCCAGCCCAGCTTCTTTCACTGCACAATCACACTGTAACAATGAGAAGTGTATGACACTGATTGGTCAGCGTCATACACTTCTCTCCACAACGCCCAGTTGGTCATTAAGAAACTAATTAGCATAAATCTAAAATTTTCATAACTTTGTCAAAAATTGTTTTTCAAAATAATAGTGGCTTTTATCTACATTACAGCGTCGATCAGATTATGTAGGAGATAGGGCACTTATAATCTGGAGACAGAGCCTCTTTAAAAGCAAATGCGTTATTTAGATCTGTCAGTAAAACTGCGACCTTAAAGGGTTTCTCCGGTTTAGAAAGGCAGTTTTCAAATACCCTATTAAGGCAAACTGAGTTTATAGAGCAGTATCCCTAGTTCGGGGCCTGCAACAATTAACCAAGCATAGAGCGGCTACATAAAATCTTTTTCTCTGGAAGACCCAACACGTCCATGCGTTCTAGGTTTGTCTGCATCGTTGGAGAATAACCAATGTGGTCCCTTTACCTAGAGTCCAGCTGCCTTTTTCCTTTGTATTACTTTGCTTGTTTGGACCTAGGAGTCGGGTCTACTGAAGCCTGCATCCGGACTGGACTGGATCCCATTACACAGTGATGCGCCACCTTGGATTTGTTCACATTATATAGATGGCCCATTGAATGAGCATTATGTAATTCTTCATTTTCCCTGTGGAGGTGCTGCAGGGGATTTGAACAATGATACCGGTTTCCCCTGCAGATTACTTCAGATCTCTGAAGGTCACCGCAGCACAACAAATTGTGATCAGTTTAGTTTTAGGCAAAGCTTCTAACAAAAATGCATTGTATTCGGCATACAGAGCAGGTGTATCGTGCACGGAGACCTGAATCCATCAGGTCAGCAGCACTGACGGGTTCAGTGAAAGCGGGTTCTGCGTGTCTCCGACCTGCAGGATCCACCTGTAATCTATCACATCTAAGTTATGAACTTAGATGTGATCGATAACACCTCAATCCTGTGTGTCAGAGACACGCATGACCCACTATCACAGAAACCAACAGTCCCACTGACCTGCCAAGTACAGGATTCAGTGTAAGACACAGCTGCTCTGTATACAGGATGCAAAGCAGCTGTATCTCAAAAAGTATTTTTATTTTTTTTTATAAAATGTAATTACAAAGTTGCACCAATCACACTGATACACATTTTTAACTGTGCGCCGGGAGCTTCATGAGATGGGTTTTCATTGCTGAGTAGCTGCATGCCAGCCTTACATCACCAAGCACAATGCCTAGCGTGGATGGGGAGGTGTAAAACCGCCACTGGAGAAGTGGAAACTTGTTCTGTGGAGTGATGAATCGCGCTTCTCTATCTGGCGGTCTGATGGATGAGTCTGGGTTTGGTGAATGCAGGAGAACGTTATCTGTTATGAGGTTGTTTTTCAGCGGTCGGCCCCTTAATCCTAGTGAATAGAAATCTTAATACTTCAACATACCAAGACATTTTGGACAATTGACGCTTTCAACTTTGTGGTAACCGTTTGGGGTTCAGCCCTTTTCTGTTCCAGCATGACTGTGCCCAGTGCACAAAGCAAGGTCCATAAAGACATGTTTGGGTGACTTCGATGTGGAAGGTCTTGACCAGCCGCACAGAGCCCAGACCTCAACCCCATCCAACACCTGTAGGATGACCTAGAACGGAGATTGTGAGCCGGGCCCCCTCCTCCAACATCAGTGTCTGACCTCACAAATGCTCTTCTGGATGAATGGACAAAAATTTTCGCAGACACCCCCCAAAATCTTGTAGAAAGCCCCCAGAAGAGTGGAAGCTGTTTTACTGCAGAGGCGGAGCAACTCCATATTAATGTCTATAGACTTAGAACGGGAGATCATAAAAGCTGCTATAGACCTTACGTGAACAGCATTTCTGGCTCCCTGGCTGCTTGTTAATGCATTGTATGTAATGTGTTATATTTCCCTTAATCAAACACTCCAGACAAAACTTGTACAATATGCCTCGTCCAGGGGGAAAAAAAAAGTTCAATCTTGTTTCTTATGATGCTAAAGCACTTTATGATGGACGTATTGATGTGAAGAAATTGCCACATTACACCAGGAAGATCCTGTGATGATACAATCTTACTTTTTTTTATTTGGTGCTATATAAATAGAGGTTATTATTGGCTGTCTACAGATGGGTGTCTCCGGTTTGGCTATTAACCCGTCATGTTTCAAAGCTCTATAAAGGGTCAGACATTGACTTACAGGGTAGTCCCCTATAAGCAGCAGTAGAGCGAGAGTTTTCTTCCTTCTGGCGGAGCCATTTTCCATACTTGTTGCCCAGGAAGCATTGCCCTTTAAGACTCCCTACCAGCTGGATCTCATCAAGTAGAACCAGTACCTTCCAAGACTAACTCTCAAGGCATGGTCCGTTCCCTGGTGGTCACAAACTGGCTAGTATGAAGGCAAGCCTCTATTTGCAAGGATAAATATACTGTTCGGTTTGTAGGATATTCCGCTTACACAGCGTGCAATAAAAATGTTTACGGGAAACCTTTATTGTCTTATGTGGAGGCGTTTACAGGGAATATAAGGGAAATGAAGCCAGGCAGTCAGCATTTCTATCACTTCTACGTCACATGCCAAAGGAAATGATTTCCAACATTAAACTTCTCACCCCTTGCCTGTAGTTCCTTTTTCCCCCGGTGTCTTTATGGCTACACTGCTTGTTCCATAATATAACAGTTAAGTGTTGTCATAGGGACATTGTGTGAATTAAAATCACGTTCCACAAATAGTTTGAATCGTAGTTGTAGATAGGTTATAAATGCTGATCTGGATCCATGCAATGCCCCCATGACAACTGTTAACTGCCAGAGAATAGTTATCATGGGGACCCTAACGCTCAATTGCTCCAGACATCAAACCTGTAACTTCATCTGCATAGGAATAATGTAGTGGAAAAAGTTTTTCCCATTGTTTTATTGTGTTGTGAAGAAGCTTTAATATAATGTATAACTGTGACCCTCTGGTTCCAACTACAATATCGCGCTTAACTTTGATCACAGCAATAATTTTCAGGGCCTCTGCCAATGAGCTTTGAACGCTAGGATGAGAATGTCGTAAATATAATAGTTAATGTTTCATAAATGTCCCACCCTTCATGGAAATCAATTATCTTTGTGTACGTGTGAGGAAGTAGAATATGTTCTTTACCCCGTTTAGACTGGTTTCCCTGTACGTGTGTCCTATGCGTCGGGAAAGCTCCTGTCGCGTACGTAAAACACACCATAAACCATTCTATTATACCGACAAAGGCCGAATGGTATTTTTTTTGGCCTCTGTTGGGTGGTTTACGTCAGGTATACAGTACCATTTTTTTTCTGGATAAAATGGCGTAGTAGACGACACTATTCTATCCGGAGGCATCCAGAAAAAAAACGTATATGGTAAAAGTATATCAATTTTTTAACATGGTACCTTATGGATGATGCCACTGTATGGCATCCGTCTCAAGCATACGTTAAACGAATAAGGCATGAGCTTTTCAATAACGTTTCATAACGTGTCCATAAAACGGATGCCATGATAGCCTATGGGTGAAAAATACATTAAACAGATGCTTAACGGTGACACCTGTCTGCCATAGGGTATAATAATATTGATTTAAGGCATACATCATGAAAAGGGTCATAAGATTTCATGAGGTATATGTCAAACAAATACCATTGTAGTCTATGGGTGATGAATGCTTCTGTTAACGTATATGTCGGGAGCTTTTCCGGCCTTTACGTCAAATGTAGACCACTAAAGGCAGTGTGATCAGAGCCTTACATGAACTAGGGCATATGAATGTCATGGAGTGACAGTGACTGAGCCAGAGTGGAATATTTCTATCATCGGCTCCCACTCTGGCTGTCCAATGTGGCCTGTCCATGTATTACGTGAACAATTTATTTTAATGGACCCATGTAACACTACATCAACGGCTGGTTACAACTTTGAAGCTGGACCTTTCGCAGTCAGCTGATCCACAGGCTGGATCCATTTAGAAAAGGAGTTGTCTTCGTGTTAAGTTAACTTTTTAACTATGTAAAATCCATCCCCACGAACCAGAGGCTGAATGCAGTAGCTAAAAAAAAATCTAATGATCTACAACAATGGTACCCAACCTGTGGCTCACGACCTTCAGCTGCGTGCCTTGCCATAGGAGCTCTCAGTTATGGCCATATGCAATGGTTATAATATGACTTTCAGGCTAAAAATATTGCAGACGTACCCGAACACCTGAACGTTTATACATTACACTAAATTTGACACTAAAATATCAGGATATCTTATGTCTACGCGTGGCTTCCAACCACCTGTGAATGTGGCTCACAGGGTACATAAAGCTGGAGACCTCTAATCTAAAGTGATGTATACGCATTACAGATAAGGATACTTTAAATAACTTTTAGAAGCTGTGAAATTTTTCCCTCAGCCTTCCTATTGACTAAAGGAGCATTTCTTATTATAGCAAACTTTACCTTGTCAATACACATAAGCAAAGTTTTTAGGGAACCTACCGCTAGTATTTCATACACTAACTGGACCGGGAACTGCCACTCAAGGGACCAGAAAAAGTGTTTTTGGAATCGGGGCTGTAGGTCAGGGACGGACATACCATTGGTGCAGGCCGTGCAGCTGCACAGGGGCCCAGTAGGTAAGGGGGCCCATTGCCACGTTAGTAGGAAGTTTCTAGCTGCTTATTGCTACAGCTCACATTTACTGCTGGATTTTTAGGGAAACATAAGGGGGGTGCTCTGTGATGAGCTAATAGAGAGCAAGGGGCTGATATATTGCACTTTCATAGGGGCCCTTTGCTGTTTGTGTCCGCCCCTGCTGTTGGTAAATATTTTAACCGCTTCAGGGCACGGCTATTTTGGGCCTTGAGGAAACAGCAATTTATTTTTTTTCATCACTGAGTGACGGGAGCCATAACTTTAATTTTTCTGTCGCTCCAGCAATATGAGGACTTATTTTTTTGCTGGATGAGTTGTACTTTTTAATGTTACAATTGTGGGGTACTTATTTTGTGTTGAAAATATAATATAACTGGAAAAAAAATTTCCGCCAATATTTTTTGGGTTTTGTTTTTACGGCTTTCACCCTGTGCGGTAAAAATGACCCGTTCCCTCTATTCTGCGGGTCGTTACAATTACAGCATCATAAAATGTATATAGTTTTTTCTTTATGCTTTACTACTTTTCCATATTAAAAACACTTTTTTAAATAAATTTTTTCTTGTGTCGCCACAAGTTATGAGTCATACATTTTTTTTTTTATGAGGGTTTGTTCTTTGTGGGACTAGTTGTATTTTTAAATAGCTGCATTTTGTGGTACATATAAATTATTGATGAACTTTTATAAACTTTTTTTGAGGGGGGATTAAAAAACAAAAAAGCAAAACAGCAATTCCATCATTCGCCCTTCACTGTGCGCCATAAATAACATGTTACCTTTATTCTATCGGTCGGTATGATTATGGCGATACCAAATGTGTAGATTTTTTTTGCTTTTGCACAATATTAGCACGTTTCATGGAAATAAAATCGTTTTTATGTTGCCGCATCCTAAGAGCCATAATTTTTTTCCCCTGTCAATGTAGGCACACGAGGGCTTGTTTTTTGCGGGACGAGTTATATTTTTTCAATAGAACCATTTTAGGGTACATATAATTTATTGACTAACTTGGAAAAATTATTTTTGGTGGTGAATGGGAAAAAAAGCAATTCTGGCTTAGTGTATTTGCTTATTTTTTCCGCAGTACGTCGTGTGGCTTAAATAATGTGTTAACCTTATTATACAGGTTGTGTATTATTTTAATTTTTATTAACACTTTTGCTAATAAAACCACTTTTTATTTATTTTTATTGTGAATACTTTTTTTTCTAATAAACAGATTTTTATTAGTGTAAAACTGACAAACAATTTAGTAGGCACGGCCTATTTGGCATATAGCCATTGCAAGCCTGATGGCCTTTGTTAGCCCCCCGCCCCGGTTGCCATGGCAGCACATCATGCCCAGCTTGACATGTGGCACCGATGGGGTGACAGATGGAGCCACCTCCATATTTAGCCACTTAAGATGCTGCAGTTGCCATTGACAGCAGCATCAAAGGTGTTAAACGGTCACGATCCTGGCTGTTGGAGTGGGATGTCGGCACTTGCTGTGGATGGTGCGGGCACAGCTCCTGTACACGTGCCATCCACTGGGCATACCATTACATCCTATTGTGGTCAATAGGCCGGTACGTCTGTTTGGGCGAACAGGTTAGGTGAACCCTCTTGACTCTGCTGTAGAGAGAGCTCATGGAGGACAGGGGCATGTTACATATGACTACAAGTGTGCTACATAGCATGGTTGAAAAAAGGCTTGTCCATCAAGTTCAACCAGGGGAGGGGAGAGGTGGATGAAAGGAAGGAAGGTGGAGGGGTACATTTTTGAACTTTGTTTCCACTTATTGATCTAGGGGAGGCTAAAACTTAAAAAATTCCTTTCCAAACCAAAGTGGTGATCAGGCTGAATCAACATTCAACCAAAGAGATATATATATATATATATATATACACAAAATCACTGAAGTTATTTTGTTTCAAGAACTTCTCTGAGGCTCCATGCACACAAACGTATTTTTGCGGCCGCAATTCACCCGCAAATCTGCGGGTAAATTGCGGCCCTATTAATTTCAATGGGCCCATGCACATGACCGTGGTTTCCACGGTCCGTGCATTGCCAAGGAGACTGGACCGCAAAAAGAACGGACATGTCTTATTACGGCCGCATCTTGAGGTCCAGGCTCATAGAAATTAATGCACCCGGCCATGAGCACGGCCCGCGTTTTGCGGCGGCTCACGGGTGATACTTCGCGGCCGTCTGAGCCGCAGATCACAGCCGTGCACACCACTACGGCCGAGTGCATAAGGCCTAAACCTTTCTTGAAGCCATCAACCGTTTTTGCTAAAACCAGTTACTGAGGTGTCTATTCTACAGCTTCACCGCTCCTACAGTAAAGCTGAGTTTACACGGGGCGGTTATGCTGCGTAAAAGCACGCAACGTATCTGCCCTGTACGCCGCAGGGAATTCCGGGCGAAAAACCGCACCAAACTGTGGAGAAATATAAATTTATATCTTGACCCAGTATAAAGCCATGTTGGCGTCTTCATCGACTATATCCAGAGAAAAAATGCAGTGAATGGTGACTGCCTCGCCAGGCGGAATAGGGATCGTATGACCCCCGGTAACAAGTTAGGTGACGGTTCCAGAGCTGGGACCCACATCAATCAGACATTTATGGCATTTCATGTGGATATGCCATAAATGTCTAAGGTGGAAATAGCCCTTGAAGCTGCACCAGCACAATACAGATGGATAGAACTTGGTAACCATCGTTTTAAATGCAGCTCTGGGTGGGAATAGAGAATTAAACTCAGCATTTTCTCAAGGGACCTTATTACAATGCTTTGAGAAGGCTTTTTGTATACATGATCCTGATGTCATGGCACGTTGCATAGAAAACCATTCTGGGAGAAACCAAATACCTATGAGAGCAACTTCTCTCTGAGGCGCATGAGGTTTTGTAAATCTAATTTTCCCTTTGTATCATTTGTTGCATCACTGCATAGTGCTCTATAAAAGGGTTTTCCAGGAATATACATTGATGACCTATACTTAGGGTAGGCCATCAATGTGTAATCGGTGGGGGGGGTCCAACCCTTGGGATCCTCACAGATCCGCAGAATGAAGGGTTAATAGGGCTGAGCTGCACAACTAGGCACAACTGCAGGCACGGGCGAGCTGCTGTGCCCGGGTTACAATTAAAGAGCCCCCCATTCTGCTGTACAATGGTGTCCTGGGCTCGGATCTCCACCAATTACACATTGATTGCCTAACCTAAGGACTGGCCGTCAATATATATTCCCAGAAAACTCGTTTGAAGAAGCCAACAGCCCTGAGTTTCTGGAGTATTTTATAATGATAGTGTGACTAGGGCACTATAATACAGACCCGCATAGGCTCCATATGCTGCCATACAGGCTCCTTGCATGCATAAAGAACCTATACAATCCCTCTATACATACAAAAGTACGACATTCCAAATAAGCTACAACATATTAAACCAAAAAGAGAGTAGGAATGATTATCCCTAAATATAATACTCAGGATCATAAGTCCGAAGGATAGTGCTAGTCAAAAGATCATGAGGACTAATATGTGTATTTAGAGCAAAAAACACCATGTCAGACTATGCAATAATAGCAGATACATAAAAGAATAGATAACCTCAGTGGACAGCTAAGGTATACGCTGTATCTACTTAAATGATAGAGAACCTTTCACCTCCCCATACATGTGCAGCTGAGTACAGAATGTAATGGGCAGGGCTGCATAAACCCTGGGGCACTTTACATTTTTTTCTACCTTCCTCCGTTATTTAGATATCGGTGCCGTTATATTTGGCGCCCGATATTTAAATAACTCCCTGAACTGTCAATGGGGCGTGTACTGGCAAGGGGGCGTGTTACTATGGCTGTGACACTGTCCAATCAGATATGGACAGTGTTACAGAAAGTGCGAGGAGAGAGAGAGTGTGCGCGCACTCTCACTGTCACTCTTCAGCTTTCTTCAAGATCAGTCTTCTGCCGAACTGGCAAGGGGGCGTCTCACTGCTACGGACAGTGCAAGCGCTCTCCACTCCACAGCTCTTCCACTGTTTGTGCAGCCCTGCCCATTACATGCTGCACATGTATGGGGAGGTGAAAGGTTCTCTTTAAATGATAATACAATCATAATTCTGTCTGTATCATCTCAGAATAAATAACAGTAGCAGATGTATAGAATGAAAATAGGTAACCTCAATAAATAGTTAAGAAAAATGCAGCAAAAGATATGATAGTGCATATAAATATGATTGTGCACATAGGGACTAAATAGAAAACCTATGTGTACACAGAAAGGTTATACCCCTATAGCAAACCTAAATCTAGAAGTAAAGCACAGCATTACATTTGGACATAATGATGGAGCCAGTCAACAAGAGAACACCTGTTGTTTGTATCTTTGGGCCTTTCTTGAGGTCACCTGGGCACATGAGGTTTTTGTATTTTTGATATACTTTATAATGCATGTATTATTGCATTCACATTTAATAAATTTTGTAATTTTTAATTGTAATAGTGAATTAATTGAGCAGCTGATCATCTTACAGTAAGTGATGTCACTGCTTCAGGCGCTGTGATGTCACTAACCCCAGTTCTGCGTCCCAGTTATCCCCCAGTTACATCGTGGAAAATATCACTGTATTCAGCACAGTCCTAGTTTCATCAATTGGCTAAAATTACAGTAAACACTAAAGTGAAAAAGTCCCTCTTGCGCCACCTCCAATTTTAGACCCTAAAACAATAAAACGTGGGGAGAGAAGAGGGAGACTTTGTTACAGATATGTAGATTTAATTTATATCTTGACCCGGTATATAGCCATGTTGGCATATTCAGAGACTCTTTATCCAGAGAGAGGTGAATTATACTATATGCCAGTGCTCTTTAACTTATTGCTCCCCAGCTGTTGTGAAACTACAACTCTCAACATACTGGAAATTGTCGTTTCACAATAACTGGAGAGCCACAGGTTGGAGATCACGGCTATATACAGTGATGTTTTTCAGCAATATAACAAATGTATTTATGCAGAGCTGTAGAATAGGGGATAGAGGCATGTAGGTCTAAAAGCGTGACTGTCCCTTTTAAAATATTTCATAGAATTCATGCTAATCTTTTCTGGAGAACGCCTGATCTCTCTTGTAGGGCTTATTGATCTTTGTATCTGTCTTTACAAAAGAAAAACCATAAAGGCTATACCCCCAAGTCTCAAAGATGTCAAATAAACCTGATCATCATATGATTTATAATGTAGAATCGAGAAAAGAGCAAATAAATCATTACTTACTGGATTGTAAATGGGAGCCAAAGTTGCCATGTGCTCTGTCTGATCCTGCAAGACTGATACTGAGTTTCGTTTCTCCAGAGAAGCAGAGAACGAAAGAAAACAGGAAGTTACACGGATAGTTGAGGTCATTGCAGATTTTACCACAGTATAGATTTAATACATTTTAACTCATGTTTCCTATAAGACCACATTTAACCGCTTTTTAAAAAAAATAGGATGTAAAAGTATGTCCTGGTGGCCCAGAAGCTGGCTAGGATACAATGCTGGCCAGCGTAACCCCTTAGATGCTGCAGTCAATAGCGACTCTGGCATCTAAGAACTTTGACAGATAGAGGGGGCTCCCCCTATAAGACCATAGGTGCCCCTGCGAGACGATTGCGGTGTGCCGATGGATTACCATGACAGCCGGGGGCATACCAAAGGTGTGTGGCTGGCTATTGTAAAATAAATTGCCTGTCAGTGATACACTGACCGGCAATAATGCTTTGGAATACTGTACACCAAAGCATTATATATGCGATCAAGCGATCTCACTTTTAAGTTTCCTCTTTAAAGCTGCGATCGCTTGATCACATATATATATAAAAAATGTAATGAAAAATAAAGCACAAAAAAAGAAATAAGCCCCATTTTTTTTAAAATAAAAATATATTTTTTTCTTTAGAAATATTACACCTTTAAAATTAAAAAGAAATTAAAATGTAGAATTGTATCAGTGCAATCATAATGATCTGTAGAATTATATTAACTATACTGCAAGCAGCATGGAATAAAAAAAAAAAAAAATCCCCAAAAACGATTGCGGATTTGCTTTGTGGCAGTAAAGTTAATCAATAAATTGTATGCACCTCAAAGGGATGGCAGTGGAAAATACAACTAGTCCCATGAAAACAAGGCATCATACAGTTATGTTGATAAGAAAATAAAATTTGAAGACGGCTTACATAGACCTATTTTTTTCCGGTAAATCGACGGACACCACGACTGAAAGCCGACGCAACCCAATAAAGCCAATGTGCTTCAGCACCCGCCGGCGGTGTCCATGTTGTGACGGAACTGTTGCGTCCGGCATTCCCTTGGTCTGCTCAGCGGAACAACGGAAAGCCCTGACGAAGATGTGAACAGGGACTTACATTACTAAATGGAACACATAGTACCTGCATATTTATGCTGTGCAGAAAGGTATTCAAGCTCTAAACAAAGACACATCTGTGGAAGACGAGCTGGTTTGCATACAGCAAGCACCTTTGTTGGATTTCCTTCCTTTTCTTTTACTTTACTTGTTCCCCTTTTTCTAGAGAAATGTCTAATATTATGAATATAGAGCCGAAAATGTATTCATTTTTACATCTTAGGCCTCATTCACACGGCAGGGTTTCCCGGCCGGGTGCCGGCCGTTCATAAATCGGCCGGCACCCGGCTGCATTAGGAATAATAGACCCCTAATGGGGCTATTCACACGACCGATTTTTTGACGGCCGGAAAAACCGGCCGTCAAAAAATAGGACATGCTCTACCTTCGCCCGGGTACCCGGCCGCCCGGCTCCGATAGAAGTCTATGGGGCCGGGTAATACACGGCCATCACCGGCATGTGTCCCGAGTGATGGCTGGGTTTTCCGGCGCTTGCGCTCTATCTCCTCCTCCTCACAGCGCAGAGTGCATGTGAGGAGGAGGAGTTGATGCCATTCTGACGAATGGCATCGCTGTACACTGTGTGGCAGGGCCGGGGTGTACAGCAGTTGGAAGGGAGCGCTGCGCTGGCTCCCTTCCCCTGCTTGAAAAGCACCCTGGCCCGGCGACACCTTCGATGGCGCCGCTAGCAGCTGCTGCTGCGGCTGCTGCTACTGTAGCGACGCCACTATAGCAGAGCGGGGAGGTATCTCCCCGCTCTGCTATGTGCTAGCCGCACTTTAGCTCCTTGAAGGAGCGGAATCCCTGTTTTCGGGGATTCCGCTCCTGGACAGAGCGCTTGATGTCTCTGTCCATATCTGGGCAGTGACATCAGGGGAAACTCCTGAAGCGGAATCCCCGAACACATGGGGATTCCCCTTCAGGAGTTGCCGCTGATGTCACTGTCCGGATCTGCCCGGCCCGGCACGGATGCAAAAGTTAATGCAAACCGGCCGGGCAAAATGGCCGATTTTACCGGCCGACACTCGGGCTAGGGAACGAACCGGTCGTGTGAATCCCGCCTTAATTACAGACACTTTCTTGTGTACAGCACAAGAAGGAAATAAAATATATTTTATGCAAAGTAATGACTTTTTTTTTAAAACTTTTGTTTTATTTTTTTGGGTAATTTTTTTTTTAATCCCATGAAGGGATAACTTTATTTACAACTATTTTTTACTTCTAGTGTATTCGCATACTCCTGTATACTAATACATTACACTGCGTCACTATGACATAGGCTGCTGTTATGGTAAGGGTATGTGCACACGTTAACGACCATTACGGCTGAAATGACAGAGCTGTTTTCAGGAGAAAACCACACCGTGATTTCAGACGTAATTGCTGCTACTCGCATTTTGCGAGGCGTCATTGACGGCCGTAATTTCGAGCTGTTCTTCATTGAATTCAATGAAAAATGGCTCAAATTACGTCCAAAGACGTGTCCTGCACTTCTTTGACGAGGCAGTCATTTTACGCGTTGTCGTTTGACAGCTGTCAAACGACGACGCGTAAATTACAGGCCGTCGGCACAGTACGTCGGCAAACCCATTCAAATGAATGGGCAGATGTTTGCCGACCTATTGGAGCCGTATTTTCAGGCGTAAATCGAGGCATAATATGCCTCGTTTACGACTGAAAATAGGTCGTGTGAACCCAGCCTAACACATAGTGTACCCGAACAGCAGGCAAACTGACTGGGACCCCAGGACTGACTGCAGAGGGCTTCCCCAGTCTCTGAGAGTGTCACCTGGTTTCCGGTGACGTGATAAGAGTGGAGTCCCTTCGATCATGCCGTGGTCACAAACCGCGGCGATCAAGGAGTTAAACAGCTGGGGTCAGAAATTTTTGCGATCGCAGCTGTAGAAGGCTGCTCTAAGGTCATGAGCTGTAAACTACATCTTCTGCTTAAAGGACAAGTGCTCCCAAGAGCGCTCATATGCCTTATCTACAACGACACCAAAAGACGTCGCTGTGGACAGGGGATACCAAAAGAGAGTGGTCAGTTGGGAACGGGTTAAAGTAGACGTGCACTGTTCTGTACAGATTGATAGTTGGCCCTCCGGGTCCTTGCTGTAGTGGAACCCCGGTCCGATACTGTTTGTAACATGTAAACAATTGATTAAGCAGCACTCCGCTTGCATGAATTCAATTTATTAATTTGAAAGGTGAATAGTGTCCAAGCTTTGGATGTATAGGGAGGTCGTAGGTGCAGGTGAAGATGATACCACAGTTCACTTTTCACTATAAGGCTTTAATAAATTAAATTCCATCAATCAATCACAGCACAGTTTATTGAATTATTTTGATAATTGTGATCTTTTGGCCACTCGAATGGGGCTGAGTTACAATACCAGACACAGCCCATGGCCAGAGGGCAGCCGTGTTTCTCTAATCTCACACAAATCCTTTAAGGAAGAAATAACTGAGTAGTTTCATGTGGTGGAATCGAAAGTTAAGATACAAGTATAATATTCCATCAGCTTATCACAAACGTTATCAGCAGGTGTGAATGAGCTTGCTGTTTTTCCTGGCAATCCTGTAAGATTATCATCTCCAGTTACACTCACGTTAACCCCTTTATTACCTTCAATAGCTCCAGACAAGAAGTATATTAAAAAAAAGTTTCAAAAAGCCGCCCGTGATCAGCTGATTGTCGCATGTCCGCCTCCTAGAACCCTCCTACAATTCGCATATGTTATCGGGGTATTTTTTCATCTGATCACACATTTCCTCTGCAGCCCCCACTATAGGGAAAATATAGTATTATATGGCGCCAATTTAAATGAATGAACCATCAGGTAATACATGGCCAGCCAAGTCCACCACACTGCCTTCCAAAAGTTTACATAGCCTTTAAGGGGTTTAATAATTTGTGATATTCTGTATTCCTACAGTGTGGTTACACATTACACCTGATATCATATACAAATGTACTGAAGGGTCACTTTTGTTTTCTTTTATTAAACTGGCAAAATTTAGTGCAAATGCAGAGTTTGTTGGTACAATGGTGTGTTGCTTTCCATCCCAGAATAATTATATTTCAATGCGACCGTACTTATTTTCTAGCAAGTCATGACTACTTTGATGTTATAGGGAATCCTTCTAAAATCCATCAGTAAAAAGGATCATAAAAATGCATCACTTTCTGTTCATTTAAACTCTTATTTTTGTTTTATGAGGTGCTCCTAGGATCCACATCAATTATACTAAAGTTACCCCCTGTGACGCCTGTCAGAGAACACAATAATAATAATAATAATAATAAATGAGAGGTTGTTAACACCCCATTCCTATTAGTTTTGTTAAGCTTGGTTCACACTGTTTTTGTTGAATTTTTAACAAGTTTTTTTGTGGTTTGTGAGAGTAATAAGAGTTTATGTACCAAAATAAAAAAAAAGCATGTTAAAAAACGCAACAAAAACGCGCAGCGTGAACCCAGCTCTACCAATTTTTACTAAAAGAGTGAAGCTCCCCAAAACTGCAGGTGATACCTCAAAATAGGCATATAAAATTCTAAATCTTCTTGGATATTATCGTAGTTTATCCTGGTTTAAGATCTTTAAACAAGAAATAGGGACAGGGATGTATGCGGGTTTTTCTCAAAAAAATGGTCTCTAGCGGTATATTTATAAACACTGTTCAGCCGTAACATTAAAACCACTGACAGGTGAAGTGAATAACATTATTTGTCTCGTTGCAATGGCGCCTGACAAGAGGTGGGATATATTAGGGAGCAAGTGAATAGTCAGTTCTTGAAGTTGATATGTTGGAAGCAGGAAAAATGGGCAAGTGTAAAGATTTGAGCGACTTTAACAAGTGTTAAATGCCATGGCTAGACGACTGGGTGAGAGAATCTACAAAACAGCAGGTCTTGTGGGCAGTTCCCGGTATGTGGTGGTTAGTACCTACCAAAAGTGGTCAGAGGAAGGACAATTGGTGAACCGGCAAAAGGGTCATGAGCGCCCAAGGCTGATTGATGTGTGATCCATGGAGGGCACACCTCACAACTTACAGGACTTAAAGGATCTGCTGCTGACGTCTTTATTCCAGATACCACAGCAACCTTCAGAGGTCTTGTGGAGTCCGTGCCTCGACAGGTCAGAGCTGTTTTGGCGGCACGAAGGGGAACTTCACAATATTAGGGAAGTTGTTTTAATGGTATGACTGATCAGCGTATATGTGGCACACACATACATATAGACACACAATCAATAAATAATGTCGCCGTGAGTGTACATAGATAATGCTGTCATACTGTACACAAGTAACACACCCATTTCATGACCGCCAGAGTGCCCCCTTTAATAGTGCAATCAGCAGCCCCTCGTTATTAGCGATATCACAGTCAGCAGATTGCCCCTCATAACCAATAGTGCCATAGAGTGCCCTCCGTAAATTATAACTCCAGCAGATTGAAGTGGTATACTCTGTGGTGGTTTATAACTTGTTTTTGCGCCCCCCCCCCCCACATGGATCTGTAAGAACCACCGTCGTGTTAATGGGGCCATAGAAATTAATGGGTCTGCAATTTATCCGCAAAAATGTGGATAAATTGCGGACACAAAAGCACAGTCGTGTGCATGAGGCCATAGTGTTAAATGACAGCTGCCACTTGGGGGTGCTCGTTGTATTATAATATTATTTTATACTATATTATATTTATAGTTTAAAAATTTTATTTATTGTATTTAAATTTGTTCAAAAAAAGATGATGTTGTGGGCATTAATATCCAAGTCACAGTCTCATCTGAGCTAAAGAAGGGGTAATTATGCCCAAAAACATGTTATCTAAGAGACAATAAAGCTTATTCCCCTTTTACAATATAAGAATTTTTTTGTTTTCGTCTGAATGGACACGCATCCCAAGAATTTTCTTCATCTTCTTCCTCCTCATCATTAAGCTACCAGATTGCCTGTATTGTCCACTTAAAGGGTTACAGCACTTACACTCCAAAATTGTTGTTGTGCCATTCTGCAGAACTTTACAAGGTGAGCAGGAGTGCTAGTGCTTGCTGTTATCAACCGATTGTTGCTGTCCGAAATGAATATGGTCTTATATGTGCTCTGCTATTTTTCTATTTTAGCCTTTTCGCACAATGTGTAACATGTCTTTTGTTGCTAGTTGAGTTACCTGGGGGGAAATTAGAGGTGTCAAGGAAAATCAATCATTGCCAAGTCATGAAGTCTGGTCCGGTAAATGAAAGTTCAGAGAGTAGGAATTTATTCTGCAAACATGAACCTAATACAGACTAATGCAACATAGAGAAATAAAACTTTTTTTAGGCCGTGTTCACACGGAATCCGCAGCTGAAACTAGAATGTCTGTCACAGGTTGCTCAGCGGATTTTCACACATATTATTCACATTGTAATTCAGTGGAGCTAATCTGTGGCTTTTCAGCATGGAAACTGTGGCATTAATGAACATGTTGTGTATTTGAAAATCCATAGAGCATTTATTATTCCGCAAGGATATTCTCCTGAGCATGTGAATGGGGAATTAAATACCTCACATAAATTGCCGGCGAAATGTTAGCAGATTCTGTCAAGATTTTGGCGCGTCGTCCACACCTAAATCCTGCCAGAATTCTGAATGTGTTGAAATGGCCTTACAGGGAAAAAATATAGACTTCATTTGCAAGAATAAGAAATATGGAAACTACTCGATAAGGCTGCTAGATCAGGGTACCCTAAAATGTACCTATATCATAATACTTGGTAACTACGGTTTACTTATTGGCAATACTGGAAAAGCCATTAGTGCTAAACGATAGATTTGCACCCCATCAATAGATTCCGGTTTAAATTGCCACATATGCTGCCAAATATGCCCGCAATGAACCATATGAAGGACCATGTGGCTCCCAAGAGCAGGTTAGGGGTACGAGTAGTGGGGTAAGTAGAAAGAAAGGTAGAAAATGGCACAGGAGTTCTGTGGGGTATTGTGAGGCTATACGATGGTTGGCGGAATGGTGGGAAAATGGTAGGATCGCATTGTAAAGAGAGACCGTAATGGGCGGGCTAAAGCAGAACTCTAAGGAAAGGCAGCTTTGGTGTAATCACTTTTTGATTTATCACATACAGTGAGAAGCAATTACGACCCTCCCAACCCTTGTTGCAATGTTTTTGTTATGTGTGGTTGTAAGGTACGATCACGGCAAGTTGGTTCCGGTGAATCACGAAGGTGGCAAAGGTGGGTCAGCGGCTGCCATGATAAGCCAGTGGAAATGCAATGGAGCAATGAAGGCAAGTGCGCTGGAA
The DNA here is from genome assembly GCF_050947455.1 of Rhinoderma darwinii. NCBI lineage: Eukaryota > Metazoa > Chordata > Amphibia > Anura > Rhinodermatidae > Rhinoderma > Rhinoderma darwinii. Next base: position 101,701,102 of record NC_134694.1, read on the forward strand.
AAGTGGGGAGGTGACGTCTTCTGAAGAGTAGAGGTTGTATAGCGTGCCATCTGGAGATGAGAGCAGAGATGTACAGAGAAGCCAGATTTTGAATAGCCTTGAATGACATTGTGATCACAGGGACCTTTCAATAGGGCAAAAAAAATGTCAGTCTGTCACACTTTTTTCTTCACCTCTATTGTGACAGTCCTGATATAGAGTCTGACGGTTGAGGCCGACCAGCAGCTGTTACGGTACAGTGAGGTCCATACAGCTATTGACTCAACACCTCCGGGTAAGCAGGAACTATATAATGTTTTGTTCCAGTGACTCACTTGTGTCATACTTTTTTTTTCGAGAAAAAAATGGGATTGAGAAGAGGTGGTACTTATGCATATTTGCATTAAAATGTTAATTTTTGAAAAGTTTTGGAGCCGTTCTAATGGCTTAAAACGGGGCAGACATACCATATGTGCAAGCTGTGTAGCTGCTCAGGGCCCTGCAAACAAGGAGGCCCATTGCTACCTCACAAAATAAATAAAAATAGTGACTTTTATTGTCTGCTAGGTCCCATGTATGGGGCTACGCTACTTCCTATCTGTGTCTCAGATTTACTGGTGGATTGGAGAGCTATAAATGAAGTGGTCTACGGTAGCACCCTACTGTTAATAGATTAAGAGTTGGAAGTCAAGGACTCCATATACTGCACATGCACACAGGCCCTCTGTGTCTGACTCTAGCTAAGCTACTGTCATATGACAAGTTTTAATCTGGTAGGCAGCTGTGACATCACTAATGTCTGTGTCAAGTCAGCTGCTGTGACATCACAAATGGATTTCTATCAGGTAAGCTACTGTGACATCACAAATGTATTTCCATCAGGTAAGCTGTTGTGACATCACAAATGTATTTCCATCAGGTAAGCTACTGTGACATCACAAATGTATTTTCATCAGGTAAGCTGTTGTGACATCACTGTGTGTTTCAGTCAGGTAAGCTGTTGTGACATCACAGTGCGTTTCGGTCAGGTAAGCTGTTGTGACATCACAGTGCGTTTCGGTCAGCTAAGCTGTTATGATATCACAAGGAGGTCTCTGGCAGATAAATATTGGGACTCCACAGCTGTTTCAGTCACGTAAGCCGCTGTGACATCAAAGTGGGTTTCAGACAGGTAACCTGCTGTGACTTCAAAGCAGCGTGCCTCAGTGACACACAATTGTGATGTCACATGCAGGATCCACTTGTAATCTATCACATCAAAGTTATAATTGCCCCCCCATTCCGTTGTTTTTTTCCGGGCGACTTTTTAAACAATTTCCGTGGCGTTATTTGCTTTAATGCCTTTTTAGCTTCAATGGCTGCGGTGGAAAACTCCGCAAAAAAATGCGGAAAAATAAGTGCAGCCAGTTTAAAATCTGCCTCAAAATTCCTGAAGGCGTTCTAAAGGCTTATTTAGAAGAGTGTAACGGTATGTTCACACACTTAGCAAAAAAATGCTGAAAATACGGAGCTGTTTTCAAGGGAAAACAGCTCCTGATTTTCAGCAGTTTTTTTAAGCCACTCGCGTTTTCACTGTGTTTATTACAGCCGTTTTTGGAGCTGTTTTTCTATAAAGTCAATGAAAAACGGCTCCAAAAAACGGTTCAAGACGTGACATGCACTTCTTTTTACACAGCATCTTTTTATGCGCCGTTTTTTCAAAACAGCCGCGTAAAAAAAAATGCCCCGTCGGAACAGAACACCATATTTCCCATTGAAAGCAATTGGCAGATGTTTGGAGGCGTTCTGCTTCCGATTTTTCAGCCATTTTTCGGCCATTTACGACACGAAAAACGTCCGAAAATAAGCTGTGTGAACATACCCTAATACTCGTCCGTGTGCTGTGCATTGAAATAACTCACTGCATGTCCTAGATTGGTGCGTTTTTGCGCACCTTGTCGCCCATTGAAGTCTATGGGTGCGTGTAAAACACGCATAGCACATGGACGACATCCGTGTGCTGTCTCTGTTTCACGCATTAGTTACAAAGAAAGGAAGAGAAATTTAAAAAAAAAGTGCTTGCATGGACGTGAAAAACGCATCCCACACGCAAAGCCCACGGATACCATACGCATCGCACACCGATGGCACATGGCCATGAACTGCTGGAAATACGCTGCTTTTTTTATGCTTGCAAATCGGACACGCTCGTGTGAATGTAGCCTGAGGCAGATTTTTTCTGCCTGCAAAAAAAACTCTGTGTGAACAGTGCCTTACAGTGGAGGTTTTCCTGATGCAAATGACCGTCAAGATTTTCTTTGCACACGTTTTCAAACAGTGCAAATAGTGCACATATTAGATAAGTAACATAAGAATATTCTTTACTACAAATCTTTTATAAAACACAATTACACAATTTGAATAAACTGTTTGCTTCATTTAAATCTAAGGGTATGTTCACACGGCCTATTTACGGACGTAATTCGGGCGTTTTTGCCCCGAATTATGTCTGAAAATAGCGCCTCAATAGCGTTGACAAACATCTGCCCATTGAAAGCAATGGGCAGACGTTTGTCTGTTCACACGAGGCGTATATTTACGCGCCGCTGTCAAATGACGGCGCGTAAATAGACGCCCGCGTAGAAGAAGTGACCTGTCACTTCTTTGGCCGTAATTGGAGCCGCTATTCATTGACTCCAATGAATAGCAGCGCTAATTACGGCCGTAATTGACGCGGCGTTCAAGCGCCTGCACATGCCGGTACGGCTGAAATTACGGGGATGTTTTCAGGCTGAAACATCCCCGTAATTTTAGCCGTTACGGACCCCCGCCGTGTGAACATACCCTAAGAGTTATTAAAATAAAAATCTGGTTAACTAACAAAGTGGTTGCAGTTCGCTTAGGTCTCTTTCACACAAAGGTATTTTGGTCAGTATTTTACATCAGTATTTGGAACCCAAAACCAGGAGTGAATCCAAAACATAGAAGAAGTAATATTGTCCTTCTTTATGCGTAAAATTGTAATTTATTGATACAGCTCCCTCTAGTGGCTGCTTTAGAAAAGCACTGGCTGAACTCAAACACATAAGGCTGGGTTCACACGAGCACATTAACGTCCGTAATGGACGGACGTATTTCGGCCAGAAGTCCCGGACCGAACTCTGTGCAGGGAACCGGGCTTCTAGCATCATAGTTATGTACGATGCTAGGACCCCCTGCCTCTCTGCAGGACTACTGTCCCGTACTGTAATCATGTTTTCAGTACGGGACAGTAGTTCCACGGAGAGGCAGGGACTGCTAGCATCGTACATAACTATGATGCTAGGAGCCCGGCTCCCTGCACTGAGTTCGGTCCGGGACTTCCGGCCGAAATACGTCCGTCCATTACGGACGTTAATGTGCTCGTGTGAACCCAGCCTTAGTCCTAATTCACACGACCGTGTTCGGTCCATGATATACGGTCCGCATGTCGGCTGTATTTCCCGGACCGAACACAGTGCAGGGAGCCGGGCTCCTAGTATCATAGTTATCTATGATGCTAGGAGTCCCTGCCTCGTTGCAGGACAACTGTCCCGTACTGTAATCATGTTTTCAGCACGGGACAGTAGTTCCGCAAGGAGGCAGGGACACCCAGCGCCATAGATAACAATGATGCTAGGAGCCCGGCTCCCTGCAGTGTGTTCGGTCCGGGAAATGCGGCCGACATGTGGACCATATATAACAGACCGAACACGGTTGTGTGAATTCGGCCTAAGGCCTTATTCACACAGTGCAGTTTTGCTACAGATTTTGCATGTTTCTTTTTTTTTTTTTAAGCCAAAACCAGGAACGAAGCCTGAACAGAAGAAATATATAAAGAATACACATTACTGCTTTTACTTGTGCAGCAAAGGATGTATAATAGCGCCACTGGAGCCCCCACTAAGGGGAAGTTCATTGCATACAGAATTATACAGCCCCCATTCTGCTCAATACTGTCTGTATAAATCCGTATGTAAGAAGCTCCATTAAGTGGTGACGGCAGATAGAACATTTTCTATAATTTAACCCCTTTCAGAGACAGTCGGGCATTCCGCAGGCAGGAATGTGTTTTTGGTTTTTTTTGACCATTTTTGCCCTCTCGATCTCTATTTGCACAACGATTAATGATCTCATTTATTGATCCGACAATCACGTGATCGCTGGGACAACTGATCCAGCAGCTCTGTCATTTGGATCTAACTAGACCCAGGAAAGCGCTGATCAGGGCTGTTTTCCCCTACACCTATGACAGCTACAGTTACAGGGGAAATAAATAGAATAAAATAAATGACTCAATACGTTTTGCAACCAAATGTTTTTAGGGTTTTTTTACCTTCTGGGGGACAAGTTGAAGCACAAAAACAAAGGGTCTCAGCATGCATTGTTCTGTTATATCCAATATCTATGTAATGGAGTATCAAAGACTTATCTGTCCTTCCGTCCACACCAAGTAATTATATCCGAGGGCAAATGGGGGTAATTTTTATTAAAAAAAACCTTTACATTAGGATGAAGTTGCCCTTTAAGAATCCATGCCTGTTGCGTAGGGCACACTGGTTCTGATCAATGTTCTTGCTTTGAGATCCTCTTGTCTTCTGCTTTTCAGGGGCTTGCACATCAGAATGCAAATTGTGTACAGGAATAAATAAATGTGTATGTATGAAGGCTAGGTCGGCCTTGAGGGTGTGCAATATGTGCGGTCGCACATGTTGCATAAGCTGCTCATATTGACAGGGACGCCACAGATAGTCTGGCACCCGAGGCTTGTATGGAGCTTTTATTTGGTCACTGTATGTTGGTATTATTTGAGTACTTTGGGGGGGAATTTAGTAGGTATGGCATTTCATATGCACTCAATGATATCAGTGCTGCGTCGCATAAAACGTCCTGGTGCGCCTGGTGCCAGGAACTTGTATGAGCCACAGCATGCTGAGGGAGCCTGAGGGCACTCGTAGGTAAGAAAAGGAGCAATGAGGTGAGCAGTCTTTTTTAAAAATCTTTATTTAATTGCTCAATTAAGAAGGGGGGGTTAAGAACGTGGTCTGATCAGGCGGGGGGATGCAAGGTACGATGCCCGGCACGGGCCTCTACCTTGCTACACCCCAAAGAGTGAAGTTTACGCCAACTAGGAGCCGGTATATTTCCTTTATAATTTACGCCGTAAAATATAATGAATTTCTCTGGCCGCTGTGGCTCAGCCCCTTCTGGGAAGCCATGCCACATGGCAAAAGCAGCATAAAAAGGCCAAATTTTCAGCCCTTTTGCGAATTTTCAACGACAGAAAGCTGGCGTAGAACGGTTATTGGATTCCCCCCTGTATGTTTCTATTTACTTAGGAATTGTGTGGCGCTGCTACTTAGACACTGTATAGTATATTATTTTTGCAGTCTATGGTAGTGGTACTGTCATGTCCATGGTCGCGGGCTGTCAGGTTCACTCACCTCCTGACGGCCGCAGCCATGGGTCTGCGAGCGCTGGCCCGAGTCTCCTCCTCAGGAGACACCAGCTCTCACTTCTGCTTACCTTAAAGGGCCAGCGCACACCAGAGTTTAATGTCTAAATTAGCTCATGAGTACCCTGGACTATAAGAAGGGCCCAGCCCCTTCCTCCCATGCCTGAGCGTTGTTGTCGTACCCTAAGTTTGTCTAGCAAATGGTCTCCTAGTGTTTCCCAATTCCCAGTTTTTCCCGTTCCTGTTCCTGTATCCTGTATCCCGTGCTATCCTGGTCAAGTGCCGTGCTGAGCTGTAGTCGCTACAGGTCGAGCTGCCACAGGTACCCTATACAAACTATAGACTGTTACCTGCGCCCTTTTGGCAAGCTGCCATACCGTCAAGGCGGTATGGCCCAGTGGGTCCACGAACCCAACATGACATTATATATCCACATTCTATGACGTGAAGCATATTATTGTATAATTATGTATAATCTTACTTCTACATGTGTAGGTATTCTCACTCTATAGACACGTGTCTGAGTTTTATGCACGATTTACCTCTACTGAATGTTACAGCTGATCTGTCATGAAAATTTGGCGTCCTATTTAAGGGCAGCATAGTATAATAACAGGTTTCCTGAACTTTTATACCAAATGACAGTAAAAAATATTGTGCTGTTTGTATAATAGCCGCTTAGAAAGAATGTTATATTATAGATAGAAAATTAATGTTATAGATATAAGTGCGCTGTATTCATTAATCTCATAGCCGTGGTCCCAGAATAACCCACATATAATAAAAAAAATCTGCTTTATTCTGTGTTTTTTCTAATTTAAGCAGTTGACGGGGGTGTAATTAAAGCTGTAGAAGCCATAGCAATTGGTATAAGGCCCAGAGACAGAGGCCCCACTCATAGAGTGAAATTATTGCATTTTTTCTACCTGTAGCCACCACTAGGGGGAGCTCTTTACATATCGATTTTCTACAATTCCTATTGAACTCATTGGGAGTTGTATAAATTTGTATGCAGGTATACAGAATTTGGTCATTTTTACTCAATCATGATATGAAGATAAGCAGTGGGAGCAGACGGACCAAATATCTCAGTAGCGTGGTCTGCTTCTGTAGTAGAGGCGTTTCCGTATTTCATTATTAGACTGATTTACCATTCAGGGGTCTAAGAAAGCTGGGTAATAGACTATATAAAGCTGTAATGATAGCCATATTGACTGTTACCAACTTTCCCCGAAAAAAGATATTATATTTTTAACTTGACAGAACAGGACTTGCTTGTGATTTTTAAAGGGAAAAGCTCTTTTGAATCTGCAGCGGACGAAACAATTTTTTCCTGTTTCTATACTACTCTACATTTGTTATCAGAATGATCGTTGAAGCAGCCCACACATATCAGATGACTGTTAGGGCTGATTTAGACGACCGTGGCGTTTTTGTGCACGCAAAACACGCAGCGTTTTGCCTGCGCAAAAGCCACTTACCTGCTCCGTGAGGCAGCATCATATGATGAGCGGCTGCGTGGTTTTCGCGCAGCCGCCATCATTATGACACGCCATTCGGATGCTTGTAAACAGAAAAGCACGTGGTGCTTTTCTGTTTACATTCATCCTTTTGACAGCTGTTACGCGAAACAGGCAGTTCGCACGGAAGTGCTTCCGTGCGACCTGCGTGGTTTTCACGCACCCATTGACTTCAATGGGTGCGTGATGCGCGAAATACGCGGAGACATTGAACGTGCCGCGCTTTTTACGCAGCGGACAAACGCTGCGCAAAAAGCACGGACTGTCTGTACTGGCCCATAGACTTCTATTGGTCCATGCGTGCCGCGTGAAAACCACGCGACCTGCACGGACGCAATTCACGGTCGTCTGAATCAGCCCTTAGCTGAACCCGCTGATTTCGGCTGGGCCGGATGACTATCTAATGTGCATGGGGGTGTCCTAATGGCCCTTTTACACTGGCCACTTATCGGGCAAATGAGTGTTCACAGAATGCTCGTTCCCCATAATTTCCCTGTGTAAGCTCGTTCATCTGCTGATCATATCGTTTTAAACGTGTAAAATATTATCGTTGTCAGCAGCACATCTCTCTGTGTAATCAGGGAGACATGCTGCCGACATGATAGAAATGTATGGTGACGAGCGATCGGAATAACGAGCGCTCGTCCCCATACATAGCTCCTTCTGAAAGGAGCAAACGAGCTCCGATCAACGATCTGTCTGGATGATCGGCTCCCGTTTACATGGCCCAGGACGGGCCATGTAGGAGGACCTTAACTTTCCCCCGACTACAGATGTCTGGGAGAGAGAAGGATCAGGCATGAGAACACATACAGTGAAGGAAATAAGTATTTGATCCCTTGCTGATTTTGTAAGTTTGCCCACTGTCAAAGACATGAACAGTCTAGAATTTTTTGGCTAGGTTAATTTTACCAGTGAGAGATAGATTATATTAAAAAAAAACTGAAAATCACATTGTCAAAATTATATATATTTATTTGCATTGTGCACAGAGAAATAAGTATTTGATCCCTTTGGCAAACAAGACTTAATACTTGGTGGCAAAACCCTTGTTGGCAAGCACAGCAGTCAGACGTTTCTTGTAGTTGATGATGAGGTTTGCACACATGTTAGATGGAATTTTGGCCCACTCCTCTTTGCAGATCATCTGTAAATCATTAAGATTTCGAGACTGTTGCTTGGCAACTCGGATCTTCAGCTCCCTCCATAAGTTTTCGATGGGATTAAGGTCTGGAGACTGGCTAGGCCACTCCATGACCTTAATGTGCTTCTTTTTGAGCCACTCCTTTGTTGCCTTGGCTGTAGGTTTCGGGTCATTGTCGTGCTGGAAGACTCAGCCACGAGCCATTTTTAATGTCCTGGTGGAGGGAAGGAGGTTGTCACTCAGGATTTGACGGTACATGGCTCCATCCATTCTCCCATTGATGCGGTGAAGTAGTCCTGTGCCCTTAGCAGAGAAACACCCCCAAAACATAATGTTTCCACCTACATGCTTGACAGTGGGGACGGTGTTCTTTGGGTCATAGGCAGCATTTCTCTTCCTCCAAACACGGCGAGTAGAGTTAATGCCAAAGAGCTCAATTTTAGTCTCATCTGACCACAGCACCTTCTCCCAATCACTCTCAGAATCATCCAGATGTTCATTTGCAAACTTCAGACGGGCCTGTACATGTGCCTTCTTGAGCAGGGGGACCTTGCGGGCACTGCAGGATTTTAATCCATTACGGCGTAATGTGTTACCAATGGTTTTCTTGGTGACTGTGGTCCCAGTTGCCTTGAGATCATTAACAAGTTCCCCCCGTGTAGTTTTCGGCTGAGCTCTCACCTTCCTCAGGATCAAGGATACCCCACGAGGTGAGATATTGCATGGAGCCCCAGATCGATGTCGATTGACAGTCATTTTGTATGTCTTCCATTTTCTTACTATTGCACCAACAGTTGTCTCCTTCTCACCCAGCGTCTTACTTATGGTTTTGTAGCCCATTCCAGCCTTGTGCAGGTCTATGATCTTGTCCCTGACATCCTTAGAAAGCTCTTTGGTCTTGCCCATGTTGTAGAGGTTAGAGTCAGACTGATTAATTGAGTCTGTGGACAGGAGTCTTTTATACAGGTGACCATGTAAGACAGCTGTCTTTAATGCAGGCACCAAGTTGATTTGGAGCGTGTAACTGGTCTGGAGGAGGCTGAACTCTTACGAACTGAACACAGTGCAGGGAGCCGGGTTCCTAGCATCATAGTTATGTACGACGCTAGGAGTCCCTGCCTTGCTGCAGGACAACTGTCCTGTACTGTAATCATGTTTTCAGTACGGGACAGTTGTCCTGCAGCGAGGCAGGGACTCCTAGCATCGTACATAAGTATGATGCTAGGAGCCCGGCTCCCTGCACTGTGTTCGGTCCGGGACTTGCGGCCGAAATACGTCCGTCAATTACGGACGTAATTAGTGTGTGTGCACATACCCTTAATGGTTGGTAGGGGATCAAATACTTATTTCTCTGTGCACAATGCAAATAAATATATATCATTTTGACAATGTGATTTTCTGTTTTTTTTTTAATATAATCTATCTCTCACTGGTAAAATTAACCGGGCCTAAAAATTCTAGACTGTTCATGTCTTTGACAGTGGGCAAACTTACAAAATCAGCAAGGGATCAAATACTTATTTCCTTCACTGTATGTATGAGGACGTCTGGAGGAATAGCTGTCGGTCAAATGACTTAGTTCAATGCGTACACACTGAGATTTTTTGCTGTGATCTTAACCCTAAACTGCCCAAATTATGTTATCAGCTTGACGAATATCCACATGGTATGAATTACTGATAACAACCACAAATTTGCTGAAAATTATAGGAGAGGTATCACTGTATAACTGGGCAGATTTGACATTGAAGAGTCTGGGGAAGTTGTGTGACATCTCCAAATCAATAAAAAACGACCCATGTTTAAATACTATAAACATAACATAATATAACTTGTATTATATTACATTACATTACATTATAGAGTGTACATACAGTATATTTGTACATCTGCCAGAATATGTTTCATTTAATTCATTCACTGTTGACACAGGGAGATGTGCTGCCGACAGCGTTCATCGGCTGATCGTTGCTGACAGGGCAATGATCGGGAACGAGCATTCATTTGAGCGCTCGTTTGCCTGATTATTGGCCCGTGTAAAAGGGCCCCCTAGTCAGCAGGTTTATCAGGAGACCATTAATTAATCAAGTATATAAATAAAGTTGAAACTCATTATAAGGGAATGCCAAGATGGTGTCCTTTTAAAACATGGCAACTCGACTTCACCTCCAAGTGGCATGATGACGTATAATAGAATTGCAAATGCACCATAGACAATGTCAGACTGCACATGCAGAATTTCGAATAGCAAAGATGGTGTTTTATGAGACAAGCCCTAATATTGATGGATGGAGGTAAACAGGACACACTTATGGAGATGAACGAGATGATTATTTTACGGAAGTTTTGGTATTTTATGTGAGTGCGAATCATTGTGTGAAGTTCCTGCGTTGCACTTATTTACAGGTTTGCGGTAATTCCACACTGAGGTGTGCCCAAAAAAACCAAACTTATCTGCTTCTCTTATGTAATAGTCCGACATCCCTTACCTATAGCCAAACATGTTATGCAGAATAAACTATATATAGCTATTTACATACGTGTGTTTATTTTGGGGCTGGGACATAAACGTTGATGGCTAAATGTATAATGATGAAGAAGGAGACAGAAAACGAAGGAGGAACAAAAACAATTTAGAAGTCAATGAGGAATTATATCGCTATGTTAAAGGGTGTGTACACTTTTGTAACTATTTTTATTTTAATTGCTCAAAATCATTTAAAAAAATAATGAAGCAGCTTGGAAAAAAAGTATTGATTAAAAATCTGTTTCTATATGGCGTGTACAGCTCCTATGTAGCCCTATATGTCTCCATGGACTACAAGCAAAACCTATAATGTATATTGGGATATTGCTGTTGTCTAATATATACCAAATATTAAACCACAATGATATGTTAAAGGTTGTGTATACTTCTACAACTATTTTTATTGCTCCAGCGCATTTAAAAAAAACTAAAAACTAAGCAACTTTGCAAAAAGTCTTGAATAAAAACCACTTACCGTATTGTGTCTTCAGCTCCTATGCAGCCCTATGCGTCTCAATGGTTACTTACAGCAAACAAAACCAATAATATATTGCGGAACTACTGTTGTCACATGACTGTGTTCGGTCCGTGATATACGGACCGTATTTCGGACATATTTTCTGGACCGGCCACAGTTCAGGGAGCCGGGCTCCTAGCATCATATCTATCTATGATGCTAGGAGTCCCTGCCTCCTTGCGGAAATACTGTCCCGTATTGAAAACATGATTACAGTACGGGATAGTATTCCCGCGGGGAGGCAGGGACTCCTAGCATCATACATAACTATGATGCTTGGACCCCGGCTCCCTGCACTGTGTTCGGTCCGGAAAATACGTCCGACATACGATCCGTATATCAAAGACCAAACACGGTCGGGTACATGAGGCCTAATATATACAAAATGTGGACCTACATTTTATCAAGATCCTTTTTTAGCAGTAATGTAAAATATAGTCATCACAGCTACCCCGTCCCCCAATCTTTGATAGCCTCCATGGTAAAGTAGACTATTATAGCAGGAAACATTCCTGTTGCATGTATATTACATCACCTGATCGTAAATATTTTTACAGGAAGCAAAGAAAATATATGTTGTTATAAAGCAATATATAATTATCACACGTAAATAAAAATAAAAAAAACAACAAAAAAAAAACAATTTTCAGATCCTGACAAAAAGAGGTCCTGAGATAAAATGTAGCATTAAAGTAACGTTTTTGTTATAGGATCAAGAATTTATTTTTGTAGATATTTATTATCCAATTAGAATCCATATTTTTAGATAAAATACGTAATACATAACAGTATATAGTCAGTCGCTACATCCACTGATCCTTACAATCTAATGAGTTTCTTTCACTGTTGTAGATACATGATAATTATTTGGAGCAATTATAATTATGGACTAGCTGAACCAGACATGCAGCTTCTGAATGTTAAAAGTCGGGAGTGAGCAAGTTTTAGGGATGCCGTCATGTGGCATAGGGTGGAGTGATTTCGAAGGTTAGTAATATTATACAGTAGGCTTCTACAAACCATTGCTACATACAGGAACTAGAATCACTTGTTGTAGGTCATAGAAGCAGTCACATATAGGAAAGAATACCCTGCCACGGGAGATGTTCATCATGGGTCCTGCCGACATCTTTGAGACATCTTTGGCTGAGAAGTTGTGTTACTGATAGGAAAAAATACAGGTGAGTAGCTGATTCTTCACGTAGCGTTGTTTTTCTAGGATGTCCATTGAATTAATCTAAAAAGTTAAATTTTTACAATGTGGGATTACTCACGTCAGCCTTTACACAGAAACATGGTGGCCCATATATATATATATATATTCTCAGGACCGGCGTCAGTCAGTTATCATAGTCATACTATGGCCCATAGTAATCTGGATAAACATGCTCTACGATTGTCAAGATGGGGACCATGTAGGCAAGGAGCCCACATATACCTGGAGCCTGGCCTTATACTACTGATGTAGCAGGCCCAGTATCTGTGCACCACAATATATTTGTTATAACTATGACTTTGTGTAGTTATAGATCGATCTATACAAAGAGATTTCTGACTCTAGTCAATCACAGCAGTGGTTCTTATTTCACGTAAGTCTTGAGACTTAAAGGGTCCTCCGGGCATTTTATATTGATGACCATTGATGACCATTAGGATAGGTAATTTATATCAGATTTGTGGGGGTCCAACTCCCGGTACCCCCGCCAAACAGCTGACTAAAGGGGCCACAGAGTTTGTCGTCGTAGCTTCTTCAGTGTTTACCAGGCGGGGTGCCGTACACTTCCATAGCGGCTGTGCCTGGGATTACAGCTCAGTCCCTTTCATGAATAGGACTGGAACTGCAATCCCCGGCACAAGCGCTACGGAAGTGCATGGCGCTGTTCCTGTACAATGGAAAAAGCCCGTGGTGACAAACGCCACAGCCCCATCAATCAGGTGATCGGTAGGGGTGTCGGGAGTCGGACCTCCAGCGATCTGATATTAATGACCTATCCTATGGATAGGCCATCAATATAAAATTCCCGGAGAACACCTTTAATGCGGATATATAGGGTAAGAGTGTTACATAAACTAATATCTGAAAGGCATTTTGTTGTTTCCAAGCTGCCAGTTGTCAACCAGAGATTATACCTAGGTACCTTCCAGCTATGTGTATGGGAAAACAAAAAGGTCTTCTTAGGATGTTCTTCTACTAAAACCTTCAATACACCAGGGATATCATAGCTACAGTCTCAAAAAGTTAGTGAACATTACTATCATGAATAGATTGAAGAAGACACTCTTAGATCTTGTAGTTTGGTCAACAGGAAGCTAGATCAAATCTGCCTGGGTAATGGGGAAATGATGCCTCTTGGATAAAAGGAAAAATTATTTCTTTACTCCACAAGGGCAGTGAATAGAATGAACGCCATACTGTACTTTCCTTTTTTTTAAATTGGAAATGTCAATACTATTAGTCATATGATGACCGGATAGTCTTTTCTCTAATTCTCTTATTGGTTTAAGTCCATTATGTCACGTTGGGTATGTGGACCCACTGGACCATACCGCCTTAACGGTATGGCAGCTGGCAAACAGCACACAGGTCAGAGTCTATAGTTTGTATAGGTGTACCTGAGGTAGAAAGAAAGGGAGGAAGCCTCCAGCTCACCTTGTGTAAAGATTTGTAGTTTTTTCCACCGCGCAGGGGTCCTCGTGTCGGCACACGAACAGACAATTTGCAATAGAGAGGAGGGGTTGGATCCAGCGCTGTTGAGGATATAGGATACAGGTAGCAGGAATGGGAAACACTGGGAACTGGGAGACACTAGGAGACCATTTGCAGAGACAAACTAGGGTAACGACAACAAAGCTCAGGCAAGGCAGGAAGGGGCTGGGCCCTTCTTATAGTCCAGGGTGCTCACGGGCTAATTTGGCACTTAACTGAAGTGCGCGCGCTGGCCCTTTAAGAGCGGGCACGAGCCGGCCGGAAGAAGCGCAAGGGAGCGCTGGCGTCTCCTGGAGGAGATGGGGGCCAGCGCTCACAGATCCATGGCTGCGGCCATCAGGAGGTGAGTGAGCCTGACGGCCCGTGGCCATGGGCATGACACATTATTGTTCTCTTACAGCCATCACTACCGTTTCCTCAGCTTAAAGAGGCTCTGTCATCAGTTTATAACTGCCCTATCTCCTACTTAATCTAATAGGCGCTTTGATGTAAATAAGTACTGTTTTTTTTTGTTTTTTTTAAACTTTTATTTTTGACAAAGTTATGGAGATTTTAAGATTTATGCAAATTTGTTCTTAATGCCCAACTTTTGACCAAGTGGGCGTTGTAACGAAAAGTGTATGACGCTGATCAATCAGCGTCATACACTTCTCTTCATTCATGTCCAGCTGTTCTCACAGCACAGCGTGATCTCACCCAGTTGGGCATTAAGAACAAATTTGCATAGGCCAAATTCAGATGACTGTAGTACACGTCCGTGTGATGGCCGTTAAAACAATGGCCGTCACACAGACACATGTATTTCAATCGGGCCGCTCACACGGCCGTTGTTTCAACAGACCATGTGAAGGGTCCGTTGAAAAATAGAACATGTCCTATTTTCACGGATCCCTCGATAGACTCAAGTCTATGGGGATTCATGAAAACGAGACCCGCACAGGTGTAACTCGGACGTGAAAAACTGCAGTTTTTCACGACCAACTTTGTGCTCCTTCGTGTGAATGTGGCCTAAAGATGATTTCCTATAATAGATATATATCACCTATCCACAGAATAGGTAATAAATATCTCATCGGCGGGGGTCAGACCGCTGTAAAAGGGTTAACCTGGCCGTCTCTGTGTGCCCGATGTGAATGGATCTGTACTGCACATGCCCGGCCACCGCTCCATTTCTTTTCTATGGGGCTGCCGGAGATAGTGAATGTGGCTGAGCTCCAATACCAGACATAGCCCAAAGACAAGAAGGGTGCTGTGTCTGAAAAGAAAAAGCAATTTTTTTGAATCATTAACAACCCCTTTAAATATGGTGGTGTTGATCCATATTGTGAAGAACAGAAAATAAAGCGTATCATAATATAAATTGAAAAATAGTAAAAAAGAGTAAAACAACCAAAAAAGAAGATGTTGACAGAAAAAATGCCAAAGTGGCAATGATACTGTGCTGGTGCAAAATCCAGTTGACATGGCCGCACGTAACCTCCAAGCCATTGTAAACACTGTTTGCCTTTCAACTTTGTCTAACTCCTCTCCTGTCCTTCCCTTTGTGACCCACGTTGAAGAGGTGACCTCAAAAATCACATTATACCTAAATTACGGTATTGGATGAAGTTTTATTTGCATTTATTTGCATTTGCAAAAGAAGTCCCAGGACATGTCCTAAGGGCAGTGTTCCCTAAGATGTGCTCTCTGGAAAGGAAAGGGTTAAAACAACATTTTAATGAGGTGAATAAGCCCAGTAGATTTACCTGTGTGGTAATTTGGAGTTTTTAACTCTATAATTTACAGAGTGCACAGCTTAGAGGGAACAATGGGTGTGCAATTGTGTTCCCTTTATTTTCATATGTTCTTAATATTTTCTGATTCTTTTATAGTTCTATTATTTATTATATGTCCGGTATATCATAGGGTCACAACATTGGGAATCTGGGACAGAATGAATGGGCCATGGCATTAGTTTTTAACCCCTTGACGCACCACTTCATACGCTGTGGGTGTCAGTTGTGTATTACAGAGATAACTCTGATCCTGGCCGTTTAACCACTTGGTCAATAGCGACCGTGGCATCTAAGCTATTAGAAAGAGTGGGCAGTCCCCTGCCAAAGCCCATTGCCCTCTGCAACGTGAACGTGCGTGAAGATGGTTGTTATGGCAGCCTGGTGGCCTAATGAAGGCCCCCAGGTCTGCCATCTTTCTGTTCGTATTAAGCCCTGGCAGGGCTTTTAATAGGAGCCGGTTAAAATCACAATATACAGTAATACATTAGTAATGCAGTGTATTGTACCAGCGATCTAATGATCGCTGGTTTAAGTCTCCTAGTGGGACTAATACAAATTTTGAAAAATAATTAAATACAATTTTAAAAAGTAAAAAAAAAACTACTCATTTTCCCTCTATAGTAATATAAAAAATAAAAGAAAGAAACATAACTGGTATTGCCATGTCCTTAAAAGTACAAACTATTATAATATAACATTATTTAACCCGCAGGGCAAACACCGTAATAGCTGTTTTTTGTCACCTTAAAAAAAAATAATAATAATAATAACAAAGGATCAAAACATAATAACAATAAAAACTACAGCTCGTACCACAAAAAAAATAAGGCTAAACACCACTCCATTGATAGAAAAATCCAAAAGTTAAAGCTCTTGGAAGACGGGGAGGGAAAAACAAAAAAAATGTAAAAATAGCCTAGACTTCAAGGGGTTAATAGAGAAATGATTGTCCAATGAGAGTTATGGAAACCTGTCCATTGAGGACATTGATGTTGGACCAATCTACCAGACTCCCACCAATGTAACCCTTCTGACAGGTCTGATTGAGAATCTAAAAGCAGCCATAAAACCACAAACATTATAGTAATATCAAACACCTCAGCACGATTACAAAGGTGTGAGCAAATACCTAACATATAAATGTATCATCCATCTGATAGATACCTATGTAATTGCAAAGACTATAATTATACTTGACAGGTCAGACCAGTTACAATGAGAAGATCTTAGATGAAGTGATTACGATTGTGAAGTGTAAGGGGATATGTTATAAAATTAGTCTGTGGAAATATCTCTATAATTAGTCAATCATGGGGTGTTATGTTATATTATTATATTTTACATGTAAATTCACATGTTATACAGTTGGAAAGCAAAGGCCGTGAACTAAGGAGAACAGGACAGGATGTTGAAGGCTGGATCTCATTATGATAGAAATTCATAAGTCTGCAAATTAAATGTATTAACATTCTGACAACGGAAGTGATGAAAGGATTATCATAATGGAAGAATTAACCCCTTTCCGCTGCAGACAGTTTTGACCTGAGAGATTCCTTATTTTTCCAATCTGACGTGTCACTTTATGTGGTAATAACTTTGGAATGCTTTTACTTATCCAAGCGATTCGGAGATTGTTTGCTCGTGACACATTGTACTTTATGTTAGTGGTAACATTTGGTCGATACATTTAGTGTTTATTTGTAAAAAAAACACCATAATTTAGAGAAAATTCAATGTATCTGTTTTTAGGACTAAGGCTGGGTTCACACACCCTATTTACGGACGTAATTGGGGCGTTTTAGCCTCGAATTACGTCCAAAAATACGGCTCCAAAGCGTTGGCAAACATCTGCCCATTTGAATGGGCTTTACGATGTTCTGTGCCGACGGTCATTTTTTTTACGCGCCGCTGTCAAAAGACGGCGTGTAAAAAAGACGCCCGCGTCAAAGAAGTGCCTGTCACTTCTTCAGACGTAATTGGAGCCGTTTTACATGGACTTCATGGAAAAACAGCTCCAATTACGTCCGTAATGGACACCGCGAAAAACGCCTGCACATGCCATTACGTCGGAAATTCCGGAGCCGTTTTCTCCTGAAAACAGCTCCGTAATTTCAGCCGTATCGGAGGCTGCCGTGTGAACATACCATAATAGTTATTTCACACATAATAGTTACTAGTTAACATTTTCCATATGTCTACTTTATGTTGCCATTGTTTTTTAAACGCTTTTATTTTTCTACGATATTACAAGGCTAATAAGTTTAGCAGAAATTTCTCACATTTTCAAGAAAATTTCAAAAGACTATTTTTTTTAGAGACCAATTCAGTTCTTAAGTGGCTTTGAAGAGCCTATACATTAGAAACCCCCATAAATCACCCCATTTTAAACTGCACCCCTCAAATTATTCAAAACATCATTTAGAAGATTTTTTTTTAACCCTTTAGGCATTTCACAGGAATGAAAGCAAAGTGGAGGTGACATTTCAAAATGTTAGTTTTTTTGAAGATATTAAATTTTAATACTTTTTTTCTGTAACACAACAAGTGTTAACAGAGAAACACGGCTCAATATTTATTACCCTGATTCTGAAGTTTTTAGAAATATCCCATATGTGGCCCTAGTGTACTGCTTGACTGCAACACAGGCATCAGGAATGAAGGAGCACCTAGAGGATTTTGGGGCCTTATTTTTATTAGAATATATTTTAGGCACCATGTCAGGTTTGAAGAGGTCTTGTGGTGCCAAAACATAGGAAAAAACAAAAAAATACACTATTTTGGAAACTACACCCCACAGGGAATTCATGTAGGGGTATAGTCAGCATTTTGACCCTACAGGTGTTTCATAGATTTTATTATAATTGGGCCATGAAAACTAAAAAAAAAATGTTTCCATTAAGATATAGATTTAGCTCAATTTTTTCTAATTACCACAAGGAATAAAGGAAAAAAAGCACCCAAATATTTGTAAATCAACTTCTCCAGAGTACTGAAATACCCCATATGTGGTTATAAACTGCTGTGCAACTACTGCACATGGCAGCATTCAGAAGTGAAGGAGCGCCATTTGACTTTTGGAGCGCAGATTTTGCTGGATTGGTTTCTGGGTGCCATGTCACATTTGCAGAGCCCCTGAGGTACCAGTAGAGTGGAAACCCCTAAAAAGTGACTCCATTTGGAAAAACTACACCCCTTGAGGAATTCATGTAGGGTTAGGGTATGTGTACACGATAGCAGGCATTTACGTCTGAAAAGACAGACTGTTTTCAGGAGAAAACAGCTGCCTCGTTTCAGACGTAAATGCTCCTCCTCGCATTTTGCGAGGCTTCTCTGACAGCCGTAAATTTTGAGCTGATCTTCATTGAGTTCAATGAAGAACGGCTCAAATTACGTCTGAAAGAAGTGCCCTGCATATAATGTATATAAGTGTCCTGCACTTCTTTTGCCGAGGCTGTATTTTTACGCGTCCTCGTTTGACAGCTGTCAAACGACGACGCGTAAATGACAGGTCGTCTGCACAGTACGTCGGCAAACCCATTCAAATGAATGGGCAGATGTTTGCCGACGTATTGTAGCCCTATTTTCAGATGTAAAACGAGGCATATATGGTCCGAGCCATGAGTAAGAGCACTTCAAGTGCTTGAAACGCGTAGGCTTTATCGTGCCAATTCCACCACCTTGTCACCCTCCTGGTGTTGTCCGCTATTTCGTTGTATTTATTGCTATTTGATTTTTCCAATAAAGTGGGAACAGAGTTTCCCCCACCTTTATCACACATCGCTGGATCATTCCTTCTTTTTGCTACAGTCTCCTGCCGTGGGCCGTCGCGGCTGATCCGGGCGATATCAGACACAGGAGTGTGAAGTTGGTGAGCTGGAGGTTTCCTCCCATTCCCCCTTTTTTCCTTGCTATTACTATGCCTTGTTTACGTCTGAAAATAGGTCGTGTGAACCCAGCCTAAGGCTATGTTCACACGGGGTCTTTTGCCGAGTTTTTTGACGCGGAAACCGCGTCGCAAAACTCGGCAGAAACGGCCCGAGAACGCCTCCCATTGATTTCAATGGGAGGCGTCGGCGTCTTTTTCCCGCGAGCAGTAAAACTGCCTCGCGGGAAAAAGAAGCGACATGCCCTATCTTCGGGCGCTTCCGCGTCCGACCTCCCATTGACTTCAATGGGAGGCAGGAGAAAGCGTGTTTTATGCCCGCGGCGCTCAATGGCCGCGGGCGAAAAACGGCGCGATAATTGCTATTCACACGGAGTATTTTGGGGGAGGAATATCTGCCTCAAAATTCCGTTTGGAGCTTTGAGGCAGATATTCCTCCCCCAAAATACTCCGTGTGAACATAGCCTTATAGTGAGCATTTTGACCCCACACGGTTTTTTCTGAATTGATTATCATTGGCCAGCGAAAATATTTTTTTTTATTTTTTTCCAATAAGATTTGGCGGAAAATGTTTCAATTTAGCAAAGAATAAAGGAGAAAAAGCACCCCAACATTTATGAAGCAATTTCTCCCACTTTCGGCAATACCCCATAAGTGGTCATAAACTGCTGTTTTGGCACATGGCAGCGCGTTTAGAAGGGAAGGAGCGTCATTTGGCTTTTGGAACGTAGATTTTCTGGATTGGTTTCTGGGCACCATGTCGCATTTGCAGAGCCCCTGTGGGACCAAAACAGTGGAAACACCCGAAAAGTGACTCTGCTATTACGGTGGATAGGGAGAAGTATGTCAATCAGTGGCTGGAGGGCGGGGGAGGGGGGAGTGCGTGAATTTATGAATATCATTGGACTCAAGCTCTGCATCGCCAGACGATTAACAAATATATATATTTTTACCATATATATTACTGCAATTGATTATCTCTTTTTCTGTATTAATTCAATGTTCCTCACTTTATAGTTATGAATTCTACAGGGAATCGTGTATAAATGTCGCTCTTAAGAATTCTAGGACAAAATGGCAACAAAAGGTATGGAGCATATACTTATAATATAAGGACTTTCATTAAAGGGTTAAATTGATGTGGGATTCTTCATTGAGGAAGCTGGCATTTACATGATCTAATTCTATTTCCTATAGTGACAAATCCACTGTCAGTAATTGAAGTAGTTAAATAATGGCGTAATGTGTTATTACATATGCAAAGGGGTTTTCCAGTCCTATGTAAATAAAGCTTAAAGGGTTATGTACAGTTTTGCAACCAAAAGATCTTGACTTATTGTTTTCTGTATGGAGCTCCTATGAAAACCTATGTGTCTCCATGGTAACAGACTACTTACAAACCCTTAGTAGTCTAATCCTGCAGGATCTGACTACACAGGGTTTGTAGTATGTTACCATGGAGACATAGGTCTGCATAGGAGCTCTATAGACAAAACAATATGACATTTTTAATCAAGACGCTTTTAATGTTGTATTTTAGATGCATTGGAACATTAAGAAATGGTTGTAAAGGTGGACATAGAATTTAATCATTGTATAACAAAAAGCTATGCAATTTAAAAAAAAATATATCAAATCCCTGTTGTATTCAATATCTCTGCTTGCTTTCAGTGAATGGAAACACTATTGTTAACATCCAGAGGAAGACAATACTTTCTGATTAAGTATAGCTCACACCGATACAATTTGGAGTCAATGACAGAAAAGAGATTTGTTTTTCTCATCTGTTTAGCTCACATAGGACTACCTACATTGATACACTATGACATGCCCATCTGATAAGCAAGTAAAAGAATATTACAATTTATTAACAGCAAGCGGAGGTCTTAAAAATCAGGAATTGCAATACAAAGTTCCATAACTTTTTACAAAGCTAAACTGTACAACCCCTTTAAGTAAAAAAGTATTTAAGATAAAATGTATATATTTATGCTTCAAAGTAGTAAAAAAGATAAATATGCTATGCAATTAAGTACTCTCTACTATATATATATATATATATATATATCTAAAGACTCAAAGTGAATGTCCATCCTTGAACATCATTTTGTTTTTATAAAGTAGGAAAAGAGACAGAAGATGACATCTATTGTGCTTGCCTGTCAAAAGCATTATGCCAGGTAGCTACACCAGTTACGGTTGGTTTATATGCCCCATTCGGGGGCAGGGTGTATATGCTACTGGATCGCATAACAAGTAAGCCATTATTTTGATATATGACCTTATATGATCTTTTGTTTTTGAATCCCAATTTACTTTTTTTTTGGTTCCACTTATATTTTGCAGAATGCATGAGGGAAGAAGGATCACGTATAACAGAAAAGGAAGAAAAAGACTTACAAGTGACCACAGTTAAACCTACCGGATGGGGCTTCCTACATCTCCTTTGGCGTCTATTTTTCTACTGTCCTATAGTAACTGAACGTCATCTAGAATGCAAGAGTATACAGTTCATATTTGTACATTTCAGCGCTTGGCAGTATGCAGGTAGTGACCGACTGTGGGCTGGCCTGGTCACGACACTCTGTCAGGAAATACGACGGCACTTCGGAGTTATTGCACTCAGTATATTTAACGTCTTGGGTTCAATACCTAAAAGAAACCTAGAATCTGACGTCAAAGAGTGGGCCTTCAGAAAGACTTTTTTCATCTTACTGACGGTCACTATCGTTCTGCTTCTCATTGGGTTGCTTCTACTAGTGGTGCCAATTAACTCTAATAGCCATGAAGGTGAAGAAAAAGTCTCAACTGTTTTTGGAAGTTTGGCTACAATAGTGGCTGGATCTGGAATTGTCATGACACTGTTTAAGCTGTGCAAGAGTGTCCTTATTAGCCAAAAGCATAAGATCGAACGACTAGTCAATAGCCAGAAGTTTAGTTCTCAAATGGGTTTTATGAACGAGGTAAAAAAAGAGGTTGAACTGATAACCCAAATGGTTCAATTCATGGAAATTTTCCAGAAGCAGAAAATCAGAGTGGTTTTGCAGATCACCAGTCTGGAGCTTTGTGCACCTGACAAAGTGGTTGGAGTACTGGATGCTATGAACACCCTGTTGTCTGACCAGAGATCTCCATTTATTTCTATACTGGTAGTTGACCCTGGTATTATTGTCACTTGCTTGGAGAATGCAAGTTCACTCAAAGGTATGGCAGACAATGGCTACATGTTCCTCAATCGCACTGTTACTTTGCCTTTCTCTGTACCGGCTCTTGGGAAAAAAACAAAGCTGCAACTCCTGAAGAAGGCTGCACTGAGAACAGGGGATCTCATTGATTGGCCTTGCAGAAATGATGCTAATCGGGGGACCAAGACAGGTATTACAGAAACTATGAGGCTGCTGACAGATGATCTGTCAGAAGATGAAGAACCAGAGTTGAGCCTACCAGCTTATCAACCAGCTAACTGCATTAAGGAAACATTTAATGTCCTATTCAGTGAGGGTGAAGTTCTCCATGAATACATTCCTGACAGCATATGTCAAATGAAACGAATTGTGAATGCTATCCCTGTTATGGTCCATCTCATGATGCTGAGTAAAATACTATGGGGCAACTTGTCTTCTAAATCTGTAGCGGCTTGGGTTGTTCTCTGCAATCAGTGGCCGTGCAGACTAAGCTGGATTCTTCAATGTCTGGAGGATGAAGAACAACAAGGATGTAAGGAAGGATTCAATAACTATCTCCTCTGGGACATGTTTAAGGAAAATAGCAAGGAACTGTATTCCTTGAAAGCTGGGCTGAAGAACCTTTTGGACTTGGATGGAGATCCAGAGATTTTCCAAAAGTTCCTTTCTCAAGACTTTCCCTTCACAGTTGAAGAATCCAGAAGACTGATAAAGTGTACGATTAATCTGGATTATTCTATAAAATACAAGATGGGTCTTCTACGTGGAATTAACAACCTTCAAAATGATTGGAAATCGACAATCGTAGAGAATAGGACAGAGAAAATAGAAACTGTGTATTTAAATAATACAATAGAAGTCAAGGATATGGTTGAAACGCAGGTTACTCAGTGTAACAAAGACTTTGGGAAAGATAAAAATGAGGAAAGACCTGAATGTGAGAAAGAGGTATATTGGTGTAGAGCTGAGGTACATCAGGAGAGCGGAGAAACTATACCGGGTATAACGCAGGGAAAAGAGATTGAAAGCATGAAAGAAGAACTTGGCTATGACGAGGAACAGTCCAAAGGACAAACCCCTTTAGAGCAGAATATATTAAAAGAAAATTTAGGGAATAATGAAGACATAAACAAGACGGACAGTTCTGATAAAAAGGATTCAGAGGAAGAAGGAACTTCATTGAAGGATAGAGGAGACTGCAGGGTGCAAATAAAACAATATGAACAATTACAAGAGATACGAAGTAGAGAAAGAGAAACTATAGTGTAATGGGAATCTTATGGGCCATCGGTCCAGGACAAGTTTGTTCCCTTTCCCTGTCTTAAGAGAGAAGAAAAGTGACAGCCATCATGTTGTTCTCAGAGAAGCAGTTTAGACATCTTAAATGCGACTACTTCATGGTTCCAATTCAGCAGATCTTTCGACTCAAATTCACTCGTATAGGCATTAAAGTGGTTGTCTGGTTTAAAAAAAACTATTTTCAAATACCTTATTACGAGTTGATAAAGAAGAGTCCCTCATTTGTTACCTCCATCAATTAGTCGTAGTAAAGAGTACATACAAAGAGCGTCTCTCTCTGGAGGACCTGTCACATCTGTGCATTACAGAGACAGCCCATTGATTTCAATGGCAACAATGTATCAATGGCAACAATGTAATGCTTGAAGGGGTTATCCGGAACTTATATATCGATGGACTAACCCCTCATATTTCATTAATGGGGGTCCGACAGCCACTAATCAGTTCAATGCAGTGGCTATACATAAGAGTAGATTGGGACTGAGCAGCAGTTCCAGGCACAGCCACTGTGCCTATGTAAACAATGAAGGGGATGCAGTGCTTGTAGGACCCCCACCGATTATATATAAGTATAGGCCATCAATATATAAGTCCCGGGAAAAAATTACATTTCCAATGTGGGTTCGCTGCAGAGAAATTAAAGACTTACTGCAGGTTTCCCAGGAGATTACAGCTTTTTATCAATGGACTTTTGTAACCAAAAGGGGTTCTCCAAAGCGGACAACCATTTTAATGTGGAAGCCGAGGGAAAACCTAGATAGATAAGTGAGCAGGGTTTTTTTGTTTTTACTAAAGATTTTCTGCTCAGTTGCACTACTAATATTGTATATTTAACATTTTCACACTTTAAAGACGGTCTTTCATGACAGAGCAACTTTATTGGCTTTGGGAAGTCTATGGACTCTGGCTTCTTTGGAGATTTGGACCCATGGATCTTTAGGTTTGCTCTATGCAAATGATAGACAGCTTACATTAGTGTTGTAAGTTGATGGCCAGTGTCTGCGGCTTGATCTAGCGCTCATATTTTGAGGCGACATATGATTTTCTCAACTACGATATGGAAGCATTAATAAATATGATAGAAGTACTGTAGAGGATAACACACTGTGCGTGATATGGGGGCATTTCCGCGCCCATATTACAGCCACAAATCTCGGCCTGATCAAGGGTCTAATGAACAGTGTTATAGATCGCTCTGATGCTGTTAGTTTGTGCCTTTAGACCTGCTGTCAAGCTCAAATTTTTTTTTTGCCAAAATATGGGCGTAAAAATTCGCCTGTATTACACTTATGTGAACTGGCCGTAGGCGCATTGGTTCATCCTCTACAGCACTTTTTAACATATTTATTAATGCTTCCATATCGCAGTTTAAAACTGGCCTCATTGTATATTTACATTATATAGGCCTTCGGCCTCATGCACACGGCCGTGTTTTTGCGTCCGCACTGCATCAACAAAAATGCGGATGAATTGCGGACCCATTAATTTCTATAGGCCCATGCACACGACCATGGTTTAAACGGTCCGTGCATTGGCCAGGAGCCTGGACCGCAAAAAAATAGGACATGTCATTATACAGGCCGCATTTGCGGACTGGGCTCACTGAAATCAATGTGTGCACGGTCCGTGATTTGCGGACGACACTCCACGGCTGTTCGTGCCGTAATCACGGGCCATGTACACGGTTACGGTCGTGTGCATGAAGCCTTACTAATGTCTATTCTTATTTAAAGATTGGTATACTTCTTGTCTTCAAAGTGTTATCAGATACATGGATTTATTTCTAGAACATTTTAACAAAATGACAGGTGCTGCTTTACTGCTTCTTGTGAGTTGTGGGCAATACATTTTATAAGTACTAGGACACATCACTAAGGATTATAGGGATCAGGGCAGACACCAACAACAGGAGCGTGCAAACTGTTCAAGAGCAGAACATGGGCTCCTTGATTTCCAACTAATTTGGTGGTACATACTGTATGTTATGTCCACCCGAGTTTACCTGCCTGAAACCCACTTGTGATGTCACAGCAGCTTACCTGACTGAAATCCAATGTGATGTCACAGCAGCATTGACGTGCATTGACCTGCGGTGCGGATTCTCAATCTGCATTAAATCAATTTCTCCTGCGAAAGCGCTGCAGAATTTCCACACAGAAAAAACAGTCAGAAATTCTGTAGTTGAAGGCTCCATGCACATGACCGTAAATTTGGCCGTAATTACAGGCCGTAATTACGGCCCCATTCAGTTCTATTGGCCACGGACGTCTATCCGTATTGCTACGCATGGGTCTTGGTGCCGTAGAACTGTGCTGGGAATTATGGAGCATGTCTGCTTTTTCGTGTTTTACTTTGTATGGGAGTATGGCCCGAAAATGCGGCGGCCGTTGGCGGCCGGCCATGCCCGAAATCGGGGCCTAAGCTATTTCTGAACTTATCCTATGAGTGTTACAAAGACCGATGAGTACCGAAAAGCATTCCTACGAAGTCCTTCATGGCTGTGGCCAACCCCCTTTGTAACCAATCGAGGAACTACACCTATTACATTAACCATTACAACTATCAGCAAACAAAGGTATATCATAATACTATTGTTTAGAGTCCCACAATCTACGCCTATTCCAAAAAGAAGTGAGGAAAAATCATTGTGTGGTCTCAATTACTTCATTCAAGCTTTTGGGGTATAAAGAAAACATCTTCAAAATCCAAAATGACTGGAATTTTCACATTTGATTGTGTAGATTTATAAACAGGAAGTCACTTTAGATTTAATGGTCATTATGTCATTTCCTGTACCTGGTTGACCTTTGACCTGCGTGGTTATAAGTGTGCAAAGTTTTAGACCAATCTGAACATGCGTAGTACATGCAATAACGTACCATTGGATTATATAACGCGCCTTCCTACAACAGCAGTGCTCGCTACATACCCTGTTTGTTTTATGCTTATTTTGTGGATTTCTATGAGGCTATTTCATATGAAGTAACCTAAGAAAGCGGAGCAGCAGCCACAAGTTTTTTTTAGATAATTGATTCCTCCTATACTTACCTACATCAGTGTTATGCCTATACTTTGCACAAACTCAACATGTGAGGAACTTTTTATTTGGGAATGTCTATTATGCAATTTTGCTAAATATACTGCGCCATGGAGCGCCTATTTAGATTTATTTTTTTTACAATAGTTTACTTGACTAAAACTGTTGTGGCAGCACAGGCTCACAGCAGTTACTTTCTGGAAACCCACTTGTGATGTCACCGCAGCTTAACTTAATGAAAACCACTGTGATGTCACAGCATTTTACCCACTGGTGATGTCATAGTAGATTACCTGATGGAAAGACATTAATGATGTCACAGCAGCTTACCTGATGGAAACACATTTGTTATGTCACAGTAGCTTACTGGACTGAAATACACTTGTGATGTTACAGCAGCTTATCTTACTGAAACTCACTTGTGATGTCAAAGAAGTTTGCCTGATGGAAACACACTTGTGATGTCACAGCAGCTTACCTGTCTGAGACCTACTTGTGATGATACAATAGCTTACCTGACTGAAACAGTTGTGATGTCACGGCAGTTACCTGCTGGAAAACCACTTGTGATATCATAGCAGCTAAACCTGGCTAAAATCCACTTGTGATGTCATAGTTGCTTACCTGATTGAAACCCACTTCTGATGTCACAGCAACTTATCTGACTGAAACCCACCTTGATGTTACAGCAGCTTACCTTCCTGAAACCTACTTGTGATGTCATAGTAGCTTACTTGACCGAAATGTGATATGTGAAATACATGCGAAATACGTGTGATGTCACAGCTGCCTACTAGATTTAAACTTGTGATTTTACAGTAGCTTACCTAGGGGCACACACAAACTAGACTTCCGTGCAAGAATAGAATATGCAACTGCATATTTGCAGACAGGGGTGCTAGCCATTGTATATATGTATATATATATTTTTGTAATGCAGACGTGGGCCTCCTTGATCACAGCGCCCCTGTGCAGCTACACAGGTTGCACATATGGTACGAGTAATTTTTTCCTCTTATTGACTCCAAAAATAAAGATTGTAATTAGTACCATGTTCACAAATTAGATATAATGTCTATTTTACAGTTCATATGTATGTGTATAATATAAGTTTAAGTTAGAAATAAGTTTAAGTAATAAATATGAATATATAAAATTAAATTAAAATGGTACATTCAGCATGACAAATTTAGTGCAACTTGCTAGGCATGTTAGACACATTTCTCTTCCTCACGTCACCTACCAGAAGGCAGTGGGGGATCCCCATAGGTCCTTTATGGGCGGCAGCCTGAGGCCCCTGGGGGCCCTATGGCCGCCCAAAGACTACATCTTAGTTTTGTCACGTATTTTCTGCGAATCACAGCAAAAACCACGCCAAAACTAAACAGTCGGTTCCCTTGCCCACCATTTGTTCTTATTTTTTTTTATAGAGGCAGCGCGATGACATCGGCGCAATGATGTCATCACGCCGCTTGCGTCATTCCGCTGGATGTGGCCTGGTCCCAAGAGGACGGGGTTGGAACGGGGACAGATAAGTGTGGCACTATCTACAGATGGGCTGTGTGGCGATTTCTACAGGGAGTCTGTGTGATGTTATCTACAGGGTGGTGTGTGACACTATCTACAGGGGGTGTGATTTTATCCACAGGGGGGGGTGTGGCACTATCTACAGGGGGGTGATGTTATCTACAGGGGGGGTGTGGCACTATCTACAGGGGGTGTGATTTTATCTACAGGGAGGTGTGTGGCACTATCTACAGGGGGTGATGTTATCTACAGGGGGGTGGCACTATCTACGTGGGGTGTGGCATTATCTACAGGGGGCTGTGTGGTGCTATCTATAGGGGGGCTGTGTGTGATGCTATCTACAGGGGGGTGTGTGTGGCACTTTATCCAGGGGGTTTGTGTGGTGCGCTATCTACAGGGGGGCTGTGTGTGATGGTATCTACATGGGCTGTGTGGCGCTATCTATAGGGGGCTGTGGGGCGCTATTTATAGGGGAGGTTGTGTGTGATGCTATATACAGGGAGTGGCGCTATCTACAGGGGGTTGTGTGTGGTGCTTTCTACAGAGGGGGGGGTGGCGCTATCTATAGGGGAGGCTGTATGTGATGCTATATACAGGGGGTTGTGTGTGGCGCTACCTACAGAGGGGTTGCGTGTGGCGCTTTCTACAGAGGGGGGGGGGGGTGTGGCGCTATCTATAGGGGAGGCTGTGTGTGATGCTATATACAGGGGGTGGCCCAATCTACAGGGGGTTGTGTGTGGCGCTACCTACAGGGGGGTTGCGTGTGGCGCTTTCTACAGAGGGGGGGGGGGTGTGGGTGGTGCTATGTACAGGGGGGGTGTTGTGCTGTCTACAGGGGGTGTGTGTGGCACTATCTACGGGTGGGGGTGTGGCACTATCTACAGGAGGCTGTGTGGCACTATCTAAAGAGGGGCACTATCTACAGGGAGCTATGTGGCATGTCTAGTGAGCTGCTCCATATTTGTCATTCTGCATTTGCCATTTTGATAGACTTGGCACAATTTGCGCCACTTTGTCATCTTATAAAATGCTGCATTTTATAACAATATTGATAAATGAATATCCCTATAACAACAAAGAACACAATCACTTTTCAAAACAAATCTTTTGAATGGGAGATCTTTTCAGTTCAGTCTGTCCAAAGATATTAAGGATACATGCACTGTAGGTTATGAGTAGCATTGTCGCATTGTGCTGTCATGTGTAGTCCTTTCCTCTATCATCGTAGAGGAAAGGACTACAATCCAGAAGAGGCTGGACGCAGCTGCAGGCTTAAGGGAAGCCGACATGACCGTCCTGGTAGGGAAAGGGTTAATGTTACGAGGTCAGGGAAAGTTGAAGGAGCTGAAGGAGGGACGGGGAGGAGTTAAGGGGGGCGGGGGGGCCGTTACTGCGCTTCCCGCGGTTTCTCGGCATTGAGCCGGAAGCAGCGGGAGGAGTAACACACAGTAAGCAAAGCTCCCCGTTGCCCGGTTTTTTAGTAATGGCAGAGGCCTTGATTTTAGAGCGGCTGCGCGCCGCTGCTGTGCACCACGGTCCCGGATGGCTGGAGGAGACCGTGGCTGCATTAACGCGGATCCCGGACGCCGTTTCGCCACGTCGGGCACGGCGTTCGGGGTCTGTTGTAAGGGACAGGCTCCCCTCCCCCGGCCCCCCTACGAGCATGGCTATGGCGGCGGGGGGGGAGTCGGCAACAACCGCTCCTGCGCTGGGCAGGCAGAGAGCGGTGGCAGGGGTGACGGCGATGCAGGCTGTGTCGACCCGTCCCTCTCGGCGGTCCCGACCTCCAGAGCGCCTTAGTCCGGAGGTAGTCCCGCGGACACGGCGTCGCAGAGGGAGCCCGATCCCGGACGCTGCAGGCCAGGCAGCTGGGAGGACCGCCCCTTCCCAGGCCCTGCGTCCTGGCAGGAATCCCAGGCCGCGACGGGGTCCGGCGGTAAGCAGGGAGTCGCAGGCCGGGCTCCCTGTCACCCCTCCCCCATCAGATGGAAGATGTCGAGAGCAAGGTACGGCCGCCCCGCATGGTGATGTTCCGGCCAGGGGGCAGGCTTCGTCAGGATCGTCTAGACGGACGACTAGATCTGCAGCGACGTCGAGGCAACAGGTCCGGTCGGAAGTCTGGGTCCCGGCGGTCGGGCGGCAGGTTGCCGGCCCATCGGTCAGCGCGTCCTCATCCCCTTTCCGAAGATGTCGTTGGGAGGGACAGTCGTCGGCGAGAGAAGAACTGGAGGAAGGTGAACTGGACGTCTATCGTCGAGGTCAGGATGGTCCGGCTGACGGGAACACAGCGCCTGTGCAGCCCGGTGAGTGTATAACTCCATTATTGTCTTATCCAGCGATTTTTATGTCGGGTGTCGGCGGGGGGGCTGCTAGCATAGCATCGGGGGCCGGTAGTGGCGCGGGCGGACGCGACGGAGCGGGTTTGGCAGATTTAGTGGGTTGCTTACGGGAGCTGGTGGGGCGCCTTGATAGGGCCGCGGCGCCGGTTGTAACGGAAGTGTCCCCTGCGGTAGTTTGGGAAGGCCCCAGGGACGTGGGATCGTTGCAGGCGCGTCCTGTGGTGGCGGTTAGAGAGGCGGTCGCGGTGTCGGTGCAGACTGAGGCACAGAAGGACGGCGATCGAGTGCGCATGGACGATCGTGCTCGGGGGGAGGTGTATGTTTGTTTTGAGGGTCCGTTGGGGGCGCATTTAAAGCAGGAGGTGCGTGATCGGATCTGGAAAGATGAATACGTTGAAATTTTTTCTCTCTTGCCGCTGGCTAAATTCAATTTGGATAAGAGCAAGCGGGATGAGAGTAAAAAGGACGAGGAGGAACGGCGGCGGTATAGGCTTATCCCGCAGACGTTCGTTAATTGGTCGCAGGCGTTCGCCATATTGGCTAGTGTGATAGGGGAAAAGGCGCCGGAAAATTGTTCGGCGTTATTTTGTTATTTTGATGCTATTGGGGAGGCTCATAGGGCGTATGGGGGTCAGGCGTGGCTGCGATATGATGAGCAATTCCGTCAGCGGAAGGCGGTTCGGCCGGCGATTCGGTGGGACCAGAAGGATATTGCTCTCTGGTTACGGGTTACGGCTCCGGTTAGGCAGCCCTTTCCCGGGAGCGGTGGCCAGGGAGGCCAGACTAGTCAGAGTGGACCAAGCGGCGGGGGAAAGGCGGGGTTTTGCTGGCAATTCAATGAAAGCCAGTGCAAGTTTGGGGCCACGTGCAAGTTCAAGCACGTGTGCTCCGAGTGTAATGGTGCATCACACGGGGCGGCAAAATGTCTGCGGAAAAAGAGGTCCGGGAACCAGCACGGGGCTGGTCAAGGGGGTGTCGCCGGTGAGGGTGGAAAGGATGGCCCCTTATCTAAATGAGTATCCGGATAGGGCGGCAGCTAAGTTGCTTTATGAAGGGTTTAGTGTTGGTTTTGTTATTCCTCCGCCTCCTTATGAGGTTCCGGTTACGCGGAGAAATTTAAAATCGGCTTACTTGCATGCGGAAGTCGTGTCGGAAAAGTTGTTAAAAGAAGTTTCGTTGGGGCGCATGTCGGGGCCATTTGTGGAGTCGCCGGTAAAAGATTTAGTTGTGTCCCCTTTGGGTATTGTCCCTAAACGCGAGCCCGGAAAGTTTCGTTTGATTCAACATTTATCGTATCCCAAAGGTTCGTCGGTAAATGACGGGATTGAGCACGAGTTGTGTTCCGTAGTTTATACCTCATTCGATAAGGCGGTGGGGTTAGTGCGGGCTGCGGGTCCGGGGGCGCTGCTAGCAAAAACCGACATCGAGGCGGCGTTCAGGTTGTTACCGGTCCACCCAGAAAGCCAACGGCTGTTGGGTTGTTTTTGGAATGGGGCCTTTTACGTGGATCGGTGCCTTCCGATGGGGTGTTCTCTTTCTTGTGCATACTTCGAGGCGTTTAGTAGCTTCGTGGAGTGGGTAACGAGGGGAGTATCCGGGGTCGATTCGTTGATCCATTACTTAGATGATTTTTTGTGCGTTGGCCCCGGGGGTTCGCCGGTTTGCGGTAACTTGCTTCATGCCCTGCAGAAGGTGGCGAGGGATTTTGGGATCCCTTTGGCGCCGGAAAAAACGGAGGGCCCGGTAGCGACGATTTCTTTCTTGGGAATCGAAATTGACTC
Organism: Rhinoderma darwinii; assembly: GCF_050947455.1. Classification (NCBI taxonomy): domain Eukaryota; kingdom Metazoa; phylum Chordata; class Amphibia; order Anura; family Rhinodermatidae; genus Rhinoderma; species Rhinoderma darwinii. Next base: position 101,733,774 of record NC_134694.1, read on the forward strand.
GGTGGCAATGGAGTGTCGGCTCCCGGCGGATAAGTTGGGTGCTTTGAGGCTGGAGGTGCGACGGGCTTGTAGAAGGAAGAAAATGTCGCTGAGGGAGCTTCAGTCGCTGCTGGGGAAGTTGAATTTCGTGTGCCGGATTATGCCGATGGGGAGGGTGTTTGGTAGAAGGTTGGCGGCGGCAACGGCGGGAGTGCGGGCGCCGCATCATTTTGTGAGGCTCAAGGAGGAGCACCGAGCTGATCTTCAGGTTTGGGATGACTTCTTGGGCCAGTACAATGGTCGCTCGCTATGGATGGCCCCAGCGCAGGATACGAGTGATCTGAATATTTTCACGGATGCGGCTGGGGCGGGTGGCTTTGGAGCTTACGGGGGGGGTCCGTGGTGCGCAGGTCAATGGCCGGCTAGCTGGGTGTCCAGTGGATTGACGCGGAATCTGGCCCTGCTCGAGCTGTTTCCCATCGTGGTGGCGGCTACCATTTGGGGGGACAGGCTCAGGGATAAGAAGGTCCGTTTTTACTGCGACAACATGGGGGTGGTGCTTGCCATTAATAACATCACGGCGTCCTCTCCTCCGGTAGTTCAATTGTTGCGACATTTAGTGTTGGTGTGTTTGTCGCTGAACGCGTGGGTGGTGGCGGTGCATGTCCCGGGTGTACGGAATTGTGTTGCTGATGCTCTTTCTCGCTCGCAGTGGGACCGGTTTCGGGAATTGGCCCCGGGAGCGGAACGTCTCGGTTTGGCGTGTCCGGATCATCTATGGGATCTGGTATCGGTCCCGTAGAGCAGCTGTTACAAAGGTCTTTGGCGCGCACGACGTGGAGGGCTTATGCTGCTTGTTGGAGGCAGTGGGAGGAGTGGGTAAGAGAGTTGGGTGATGTCAATACGGATAGAGACAGGTTGGTGGCACTTTTGTATTGGTTAGGGGATGCCTGGGAGGGGGGGTTTTCAGTAGCGAAGGTGAACCGGTTTATATCCGCGGTGGCGTTTGGGCTTAAGTTGCGGGGCTTGCGGGATGTATCGAAGGAATTTCTGGTATCGCAGGCTTTGAAGGGGTTGCGCAGAGGTAGGGTGGAGGCGGATAGTAGAAGGCCGGTGTCGTTTGCTTTGCTGGGCTTGTTGGGCGGTTCATTGGCATCGGTATGTCGTTCTTCAGATGAAATGGATTTGTTTCGGTTGGCTTTCTCGTTGGCGTTCTTCGGAGCATTTAGAGTAGGTGAGTTGGTGTCGCCAAGTACTAAACAGGCAGGGGGGCTGAGATCTGGGGAGGTGAGCCTTTTTGCAGATCGGTTGGAGGTATGGTTGCGTAGATCAAAAACTGACCAATTAGGGAAGGGAAAACTGATAGTTTTGTTCGCTCTCCCGGGGTCGGTCATGTGCCCAGTAGAGTGCATGCGGGGTTTTACAAAAAACAGGGGGTCTCCAGATTTGCCTTTGTTACGTCATGTGGACGGGTCGTTCTTGTCCAGGTTTCAGTTTGGAGCTGTTTTTAAAAAATGTTTGACGGCGGTTGGGGTTGCAGCAGGCTCATATTCATCTCATTCCTTCCGGATTGGCGCAGCAACGGAAGCAGGGCGCTGGGGGTTGGATGATGAGGGGGTGAGGCGTATTGGTCGTTGGGAGTCTAAAAGGTTTAAGTCTTATGTCCGCCCCCATATGTTGTAATTTTGTTGTTATGCTTGCAAATGTTATATGGTGGTGCCTAACTGTGTTTTCCGTTTCAGATTCGCCTCCTTGTCTGGTGTGGTTGATGGGTCATTCGTACGTGCACTGGGGGGCTTTGAGGGCGGACGTCCGCCCGGATGGTCGCCAGTTGCGCATTCCGCGACAGGATGCGGTTGTGCATTGGCTGGGGTTTAGAGGTATGTCGTGGAACAGGGTGTTGGCGGAATTCCAGACATATGTGCGGCTCGATAGGGTTCCGGAGGTTTTAGTGTTGCACGTGGGTGGGAATGACTTAGGAGTCCGCCCTTTTCGTGAGTTGGTGCGGGATATCAAACATGATTTGTTGTGTTTGTGGGTATCTTATCCCAAGTTGGTGGTAGTGTGGTCGGACATAGTCCCAAGGAAGCATTGGCGGTTAGCTAGATCGGTGGAGAGAGTCAATAAGGCTCGGATAAAAGTTAACCGGGCGGTGTCCCGTTTTGTGGCGAAGAACGGGGGCATTTGCGTGAGGCATAGGGATTTGGAGTCAGGATTGGGGAATTTCTGGAGGAGTGACGGGGTTCATCTGACCGAGGTTGGCATTGATATTTGGAGCTTGGCTATAGCAGAAGGCATAGAAAGGGCGGTGGTGGTGTGGAGGAACTCACAGGCTTAAGGTGGTCAAGGCCTGTTTCGCGGTGGCGGGGGGAGTCCTTGAGGCCAGTCAGTACAAAATGGTGGGGGGGTCGCATCGGGGGTATGCGTCCCCCAAAAAAGGTACATGGTTGAAGACTTCATCGGGTGTTATCCCTTTGAAGTGGTCTTCTGGTAGAAGGTATGTCACTTGAAGGCTTCATCGGGTGTTATCCCTTTGAAGTGGACTTCTAGTGGTCGGTATATCACTTGAGGGCTTCATCGGGTGTTATCCCCTTGAAGTGGACTTCTAGTGGTTGGAGCCATCTGCAGAGGTGAACGGTGCTTCCGAGCTGGTTTACGGCTGGAGGTAATTAGTGGTTTGCAGATGGCTAATTCGGTGTGTTCTTGAAAGGAACATCTGAAGGGGCTTCAAGGACTTCCTCTGCTCGGGTTAATGTTAACGTTTAATTGTTATTTATGATTCTGACCCATGTTGGGTCATGTGAATTATTAGGAGGAATTCTCTGGTGGATTCCTAACTAGTTATCCGAATGTTTCGGATTTAAATTGTTTTTATAAAACTGTGAAATTAATAAACGGCTGCTGTGGCCATTTCACATCCAACCTCGGTGTCATGTGTCGTTACTAAATGGGGATGGGGGATAGTATGGTTAAGGTTAACACACGACTCTACCTAGGCAGGTCAAGAAGAGGCTGGACGCAGCTGCAGGCTTAAGGGAAGCCGACATGACCGTCCTGGTAGGGAAAGGGTTAATGTTACGAGGTCAGGGAAAGTTGAAGGAGCTGAAGGAGGGACGGGGAGGAGTTAAGGGGGGCGGGGGGGCCGTTACTGCGCTTCCCGCGGTTTCTCGGCATTGAGCCGGAAGCAGCGGGAGGAGTAACACACAGTAAGCAAAGCTCCCACCCTCCCACCCTTGTTTTGTTACTCCTTAGGTCTTATGTACGTCTGGCTATGAGCGTTGTGTTTTATTTTGTGTGCTTATTTAACATGTTTTTCTTTTTTCCGGAGTAGGTTCTGTTGTCATGGCAGCTGGCGGGGGGAGTCCTTGAGGCCAGTCAGTACAAAATGGTGGGGGGGTCGCATCGGGGGTATGCGTCCCCCAAAAAAGGTACATGGTTGAAGACTTCATCGGGTGTTATCCCTTTGAAGTGGTCTTCTGGTAGAAGGTATGTCACTTGAAGGCTTCATCGGGTGTTATCCCTTTGAAGTGGACTTCTAGTGGTCGGTATATCACTTGAGGGCTTCATCGGGTGTTATCCCCTTGAAGTGGACTTCTAGTGGTTGGAGCCATCTGCAGAGGTGAACGGTGCTTCCGAGCTGGTTTACGGCTGGAGGTAATTAGTGGTTTGCAGATGGCTAATTCGGTGTGTTCTTGAAAGGAACATCTGAAGGGGCTTCAAGGACTTCCTCTGCTCGGGTTAATGTTAACGTTTAATTGTTATTTATGATTCTGACCCATGTTGGGTCATGTGAATTATTAGGAGGAATTCTCTGGTGGATTCCTAACTAGTTATCCGAATGTTTCGGATTTAAATTGTTTTTATAAAACTGTGAAATTAATAAACGGCTGCTGTGGCCATTTCACATCCAACCTCGGTGTCATGTGTCGTTACTAAATGGGGATGGGGGATAGTATGGTTAAGGTTAACACACGACTCTACCTAGGCAGGTCAAGAGAAACAGTCTGCTGCAACTGTGGCTGACAATTACTGCATAAGAAGTAATGAAAACACATGCAGTTGATGTCACTTATCCACAGCAAACTCCATTATTTCCTAAATTGTAAGAAACGAAACAATCTTTACTGTACACAATTGTAACTTGCAGTATTGTTAATGAAGTCTCCCAGATTTTGTAGCATAAATGGAAATAAACTAACTATAGAAATCTAGTGAAACAGCGCCCCCTGGTGTCTATTGTAATGTTACATTTTATAATGACATTTTTTTTAGATTTCTAATCTTAATAAAAATTAGATCATATTCTTTTAATATCTATTCTTATATGAACTAAATTGAGAAAGATCCCAGTAATTCATCAAGCCGGAGCTCCCTCACCCATTGAGAACCAGATGCTCTCTCACTCACCATATGTCCAACCAGACACGCACTCTTTCATCCAGACACCCATTGCACATATCACTGAATGGAGACAAAAAGAGCAGAACTTAGGGCTTATTTAAACGAACGTGATATACGTCCGTGCAACGCGCGTGATTATGTTAGTCTATAGAGCCGTGCAGACAGTCCGTGATTTTTGCGCAACGTGAGTCCGTTGCGTAAAACTCACGTCATGTCCTATATTTCTGCATTGTTCGCGCATCACGCACCCATTGAAGTCAATGGGTGCGTGAAAATCACGCATGCCACACGGAAGCACTTCCATGGGACGCGCGTGATTCGCGCAACAGCAGTAAAAACTATGAATGACGTGTCATAATGATGGTGGCTGCGCGAAAATCACGCAGCCGCGCATCATACGGGGCTGACACACGGAGCGGTTAAGTGCCTTTTGCGCACGCAAAACGCACACACTCGTGTAAATCCGGCATTAAGGGTATAGTAGATCTTATCATATAATATCAACACTTGGCCAAGCTTCTCACTATGCTCTCCCTCAAATTGCCTTTCCCTGCACCCCTATACAGCACCCATAGCGGCAGAGACTGTGCGCAATGTTAGGCCTTTTCTAAGCTGGTCTTCAATTGATCTGTCCCTGTACTGTTACTAATGGACTTTACAAATTTCAACACCGCCTATTATATTTTGTATCAACAGCCGTCAACGTTGTCCAATTTATACAAATGTTCAGAGTAGGCATTATTATCCAATCTCCCTCACTCAGCTAGATGCCCATCCAAAGAACCCACCTCTAAGGGGTATTCCTATCACAGACATTTATGACATTCATGGCAAGAGTGCTCGGCTGTTTCTGTAACTACCATAGAAATGGAGAAAGCCAAGCACATCTCGCCATTCATTCTCCGCCTGGAAGCAGCGGCTGCCTCAACAGGCTGGACAGGCATTGGGTGACCCCCATTCCCAGCATTCTGTGAATGTGCCATAAATGAATGAAAAGCTGATTTCTATTGGAGCAAGGAAAAAGGTACAAACTACAAGCAACAAAAATAATCTTATCAGGTAACTGCTTTATATAGGGGCGTAACTATAGGGGGTGCAGAGGTTGCAGTGGCATCTGAGCCCTGGATTCTTAGGGGGCCCAAAAGGTCCATCTGCGTCATATAAGGAGACCAGTACGATGAATGATATGTAATTTGTGATAGTTCGGGGGTCCTGTAATAGATTTAGTATTGGGATCTAGGAGCTTAAAGTTACGCCTCTGGCTATATATATACATACACGCTCACAATATATTGCATAGCACACTGTCTAATAATCTACTTTACTATCTTAGTCTGCAGACTTAGTAAGAATTATCTCAAGCTATTTATGAGAAGAGTCACGTTCTGGCTCCCTGAATACCTGGCAATCAGCTGAAATGATCATTGAAAGCTTGAGTTGATTATACATTTCTCCTGTAGCGTAATATATGGACAGCGTGGATTCACCAAAGCAGGAGGTGCTCTTACTTAGCACCTCTGCTCTGGCTCATAAAGAGGGGGTCCCCCTCCCCTCTATAGCATCTATATAAGCTAATAGGGCATATGTACTCACGAAAACAACCTCTATAATAAGCATGGTGGTGGCAGCATCATACTTTGATGTTACTTCCCTTTCGCTGGGACAGGTCTCAAGCAGGGGGGTGGCCATAGGGGATACAGAGGTAGCAGTAGCACCTCAACCTAAATGTCCTTTATCGTTTTTAAGTGACACACCAACAAGAAACTCTGTTAGCTTTAGATGTGAGTGTTGGTATAGGGCTAAGTTCACACCACGCTCGGAATTTGCATTTAGCGGGACCGTTTGAAATGCTTATGTAGTTGCATATGTCTGCTATTGACTCCCAAAAAAAAATAAGTACATTGTGCGATATACAATTTTTATGCTTATTGCTCATATTTGGATTGAATAGTGTAGTCGACTAGCTGGCCAAACATATGCCAAAAGGACTCTCTTTTGACACGTCTTGTTATTGATAGGTCATGGACACGTTAGATGTATACATAAAGAAATTTAACAGTCGAACGTTGACTCAAAATGTGGCGTAAACCTAGCCGAACAAAATAAGAACCTGCAAGACTCAATTCTGCAGCCCAGATCAAAATATATTCAGGTCGATGTCATTTAGATGTATGCTACCTCGATGAACAGACCACTAAATGTCGACTTCTACATATATTTTGGACAACCACTGTTCCCCTCATTTAAAAAATTAGACACTCTTGCATTAACTATAAGCGACTTATTCTCTTTACTACAGCAGCGCCTGACAGACGGCCACATCATGCATGGTACAATCTCCAAACAGGTCCATGTGATTACTAATATAAAGCCAAATGTGTCATGTCCATCTTCATTAGGGCCATAAGATGCTATGCAAACATTACAGAGTTATTGCCTCCAGGGTAAATGATTAAGGGGTCCCTGTGTGGGAGCATTGGTCTCCATCAAAGACTCGTGAAATTTCCATTGCAATGAAGAACCACAGCACCAAATCATAGGTTTCAACCTCCAGGATTTTCACGCCCAAAATACATACAAATACTGAAAACTTCTAACATTAGGCCTTGAAGATTCTCTACGGAAAGGGTCCTAAACCATGCTGCACATATATTGCATAGCACACGACTACTAATCTGATTTCCCTTCTCAGTCTGAAGACTAAATCAGATTTATCTAAAGCTATTTATGTGACACAAGTCTGGATCCCAGAACACCTGGCGATCTGCTGATATGATCATTGGATGCTCCAGTTGGTTTACATTTCACCTGCAGCGTAATACATGGACGGAGTGGGTCCATTAAAGCAGAAGGTGCTATTACTTAGCATCCCTCTGCTCGTTCATCGGTTGATCGCTGCCCTGTTTACACAGGACAATCATATGAACGCTCATTTGCCCGATCATTGGCCAGTGTAAAAAGGCCTTAAGATGGCCAACAGTGTGTACCCGCTGGTTTACCCTATAGCTAACTAGTGGTTTAGTGGTTTTGGAGACTAAAAACAGATGAAAGACTCCCTATAAAGTCCTGGAAAACTAAGCAAGTGACAGTCTCAAGATGTCATACCAGTTGCAATGTACCAAGTCATGTAGACCAGTCTTTTATTTCAGATCCTTACAGAAAATATAGCCTTCTCCTCTTCCAAAGCTTTATTGCTGTATACTTCTCTCTTCCTTATCTTTATGTAACATAACAGACACAACCAGGAGTCGAGCCAATATGGGGATTTGTTTGGCAGGGTCCGCACACCTGGAGGTCACCAATCTTTTCATGACTAATAAATTTGTGTCAGTTTAGTGAAGAAATAAAAAACCCAAAAAACTATACACCCTGCAGAGCCACCACACAAAAACCGCTAAAAACAAAACCCTATATCTCAGCTTCCTCCACCTCTGAGTGTATGGAGAGGGACTTATATATTGGGCTTTACTGCAGTCATAAGTGAATGATCACGTTTTGGATGGAGTTAGGCTTTAAAGTACAGTAAATGTAAAAAATACAATAAGCCCTACATTTTATTTATGTCAAGCAGTGTTTTATGTATTCATATACAGTAATATCCAAAAATGGTTTATCCCCCGCTCTCATAATGTAAATCTAAACCATTCCTGCTGTTCAGAAGATAAGCTGATGGCGTAAAACAGCCACAATCTGTCACCTAAGGACGGACAGGGAATCATTCAGCGCACAATGCTTACCAGATTAAGACGGCAGCTTTTGCTGTAGCATTTGTGCCATAAGGGGTATGGGGGTAATGGGATCACTATACTATAGAATTCCAGTTAATGGGTGCAGGAACTATGACTGCTGCATGCAAGGCCCATAGTATGACAGGTGAAGCCATCCAATGATATATGTACTGTGCAACAACGACGTGAAACATGGAAATAATAAAATAAATATATAATTAATCCTAAATCTATAACATTATTATATTTTATTAGATAAGCACCACCCTTTTAGAAGAGGGAATTATAAAAAAAAAAAAGAGGTACGGCTCCCTGTTCCCCTGTAGAGGTGGTCGTGTATGCTAGTCCCTATCCTCTGAAATCAATTAGTGTCACAGAGACGAATTACTGTTACAAATATTGCACTTCAGCACTAAAGGAATTGGCCCACGATTAAATATTACATTTCTCTTTTAGATTGCGCAAAACATAACAATTTTTCAATTGAAACCATTAAAAAAAATGCTTGTGTCCAGATATTGTTACATACTTAAAATACGCTATCTATAGGGGATGCTGTGGCGCTATATACAGGGGGCACAAAGGGGGTATTATTAATGTGGGGCACAAAGGGGGCACGGTTACTGATGGGGCACTTTTATTGTGTCGAGCACAATAGATCGAGGGATTATTATTACCATCTGGGGCACTGTGGATTACGAGTTTGTTTAGAGAATTGGGTATAGGTGTGAAGGGTGCTGGAAAAGCGAGAAACCAACATGTCTGTGTGTCAAATTCGAGTCTCGTGGCTGGAATAAGTCGTCACAGTGGTCTGGGCCGGATGGAGAAGAAAAGGGAAAGTGAACGACTCTGATCAGAGGAAACATCACCTGTGAGTCACTAGATATAAATGTGCTGTAATCACTTGTATTATTCAGTCACTATGTGGTTATGTTGTGGCAGTATTATTCAGTAACAGTATGGGGGTATTATTCAGTCACTATGTGGTTATAGTGTGGCGGTATTATTCAGTAAAAGTATGGGGGTATTATTCAGTCACTATGTGGTTATGGTGTGGTGGTATTATTCAGTAACAGTATGGGGGTATTATTCAGTCACTATGTGGTTATGGTGTGGCGGTATTATTTAGTAACATAATTAGAATTATTTATGTTTGTTACTTGTGTTTTAAACTAGTAATAAAATGTGCAATATAGATTTGTATAGTTTCATATGCGCCCGGGCATGGTTAGGTTATGGGGGCCCATGCATATTCTTTGCACAGGGGTCCTCTGCAGTCTGTGTCCGCCTCTTTTTGTTTTTGTCTTTTCTCACTATGTTAGCCATAGCTTTTTTTATTTTATTGCAATGCCTGGACTCACAGGCACAGGACAAAGGTGGCCCCTTTGTCGGCACCACAGTCAGTATTGATTGCGGTGCATTAGGTTTTTATTGTTCCTAGCCGTTACTGCGGGAGTGTCATTGTCAATCATAGTCACACTCCCACTGGTGATCAGCAGCTGTTGTACCCAGGCGGTCACCATTACGTACATGTACAACATTGTTCGGGAATTATCTCACGTAGATTTAGAAAACCCATTTTCAAAGGAAAACCCCATTTTCATGGAACGCTGATTTAATAGAAGGAGGTCAACTGTTCAGGACCCTTATAATACCATACCATCCAACCATCCCGATTCCACCGGGACAGTCCCAGTTTCTCACCGCTGTCCCGCCGGGAATGGACCAGTCCAGTCACCTGACCTGTCACGTGACCTCACTGGTCAGGTGACTGGACTGGTCTACTTCCGGGCTGGCATCGACACCAGTGAGAACACTGCTGAAAGACTCCTGCCTTCTTCTGACGGTGAGTGAAAGCAGAGCGGAGAGTGGCAGCAGTAGGGCCAGCTACCTCTACCGCTCTCCGCACAAAGTATAAGGGGCTGTGTGTTGCGCTACCTACAGGGGGGCTGTATCTGGCGCTATGTACAGGGGGGCTGTATCTGAAGCTATCTACAGTGGGGCTGTATCTGGAGCTATCTACAGGGGGACTGTATCTGGCGCTATCTACAGGGGGGCTGTATCTGGAGCTATCTACAGGGGGGCTGTATCTGGAGCTATCTACAGGGGGGCTGTATCTGGAGCTATCTACAGGGGGGCTGTATATGGAGCTATCTACAGTGGGTTGTGTCTGCCGCTATCTACAGGGGGGCTGTATCTGGCGCTATCTACTGGGGGGCTGTATCTGGCGCTATCTACAGGGGGGCTGTATTTGGCGCTATCTACAGGGGGGCTGTGTCTGGCGCTATCTACAGGGGGGCTGTGAGTGGCGCTATGTACAGGGGGGCTGTGTGTGGTGCTATCTACAGGGGGGCTGTATCTGGCGCTATGTACAGGGGGGCTGTATCTGGCGCTATCTACAGGGGGGCTGTGTCTGGAGCTATCTACAGGGGGGCTGTATCTGGAGCTATCTACAGGGGGGCTGTATATGGAGCTATCTACAGTGGGTTGTGTCTGGCGCTATCTACAGGGGGGCTGTATCTGGCGCTATCTACTGGGGGGCTGTATCTGGTGCTATCTACAGGGGGGCTGTATTTTGTGCTATCTACAGGGGGGCTGTGTCTGGCGCTATCTACAGGGGGGCTGTGTGTGGTGCTATGTACAGGGGGCTGTGTGTGGCGCTATGTACAGGGGGGCTGTGTGTGGCGCTATCTACAGGGTGGGCTATGTGTGTAGCTATCTACAGAGGGGGCTGTATCTGGAGCTATCTACAGGGGGACTGTGTGTGTAGCTATCTACAGGGGGCTGTATCTGGTGCTATCTACAGGGGGGCTGTGTCTGGAGCTATCTACAGGGGGGCTGTTTCTGGAGCTATGTACTGGGGGGCTGTATTTGGTGCTATGTACAGGGGGGCTGTGTGTGGCACTATGTACAGGGGGGCTGTGTGTGTAGCTATCTACAGGGGGCTGTGTGTGGAGCTATCTATAGGGGGCTGTGTGTGGCACTATGTACAGGGGGACTGTGTGTGGAGCAATCTACAGGGGGCTGTGTGTGGCACTAAAGACGGAGGCTGTGTGTGGAGCTATATGCAGGGGGGCTGTGTGTGGAGCTATCTACGGGGGGCTGTATCTGGAGCTATCTACAGGGGGGCTGTGTGTGGAGCTATCTACAGGGCGCTGTGTGTGGCGCTATCTACAGGGGTGGGGTGTGTGGCGCTATCTACAGGGGGGGTGTGGAGCTATATACAGGGGGGCTGTGTCTGGCGCTATGTACAGGGGGGCTGTGTGTGGAGCTATCTACAGGTGGGCTCTTGTGGATGATTTTTCCATTGACCGGTAGCAGAGTTACACAACTTGAAAAAAATAAATCCCCATCATGTAACTTTGCTACCACATCCACCACAGGGTCTCCCTCTTGACTTTCATTGTTCTCAGCCTTTTGGTTTGTCCTGCAGCTGCTGCCGCCGTGATGAGCAAATGTTATTTATACCCAAGGTAGGAAAAGTAACACAAAGACGACATAACCGGATCCATAATATCTGTGATATCCAGACAGTCTAGAGATCCGCAGTGAGAATGTGCGCGTGTTATTTGCAGAAGGATCTGGCCGTGATTTGATGTGTTTATACCGGATATTGGGCGTGGTTAGGGCGTGGCTTAAAATGTCCCTCTTTTCCGAATTCAAAAGTTGGGAGGTATGTAATACCTATTATCGTCATACACAGAAGTGGTGCCTGTAGCCAGTCGAGTGTTCTATATGTATGTAGCATGTCGTTTTGCATGTGGTCTGCAATCATGGGGGCACATAGCTCTGCATAGGAGCTACTTACACAAAACGGTACATTTTTTTTTAATTAGGACTAATTGCAAACTTGTTTCAGTTTATATTGGATTCATTGGCATAATAAAAAATATTGTTCAAGGGAAGAAATTCACTGGTGACCGCTGCCCGTTCTTTGTGGACCGATTCCATTGTGAGTAAATTACCTCAAAATATATTTGCACTAAATAATAGAAAATAATAGCTACTTAAATACAAACACACAAACTGTGAAAATCAGGGAATGACTCAAGACAGACACATTGGGGGAGTTAGTGCAAGGGAAGCAGCCAAATAAATTCCAGCTCTCATTTTTTAGAGGGCTCTTGGTAAATGAAAGCAGCCACCTGATTGGTTGCCATAAGAAACTGCTCCACTTTGCACTAGTTTTGATAAATCTTCCCATAATATTCCTTTAATATCAGGTGTATTCATGTATTTCTATAACCCCAACAACTCTAAAATGCATGCTGGGATTTGTAGTTTTTAACCAATCTTTATCAATTCTCCCAACTCTTGCGCACTGTGGACGCTCTTCTCAACCTGACGTCCTCTCTGGATTTTTTCGGTCCTCCTTTGCCTCTATGGTGGCTGCTGACGCGGCGAGCGCTGATTGGCTCGGCTGTTTTCTGGCGTCGCAGCCTGGCAGAGACCTGAGACAGAGACATGTGACCCGGAAACTGAGTTTAGACAGCAAGAGACATTCTTGGAACGACAGAGACAAACAAGGACTTGTGCGGAGAAGAGACACTGCCCAGGTTGACGGCTGCGAAGAGACAACCCAGCACTGAGAGAGACAGCCCTGTGTACAGTCAGTGAGGGGATTATTACACCTACCAAAGCTGTATAGACTTGCTGGAGCTAATATAATACTGAGAAGCAATGTAACCCGGCTGTCCCTTCGCTTCTAGACATGCTGCTGGGGACTGGCAGGCACTGAGAGGTAATGAGACTGTCTGGCTTGCACATAGATACCCATTTATACTGTGGCATTATAGACAGGTGGGTAAACATTGTACTGAGACAGCGGGCATCATGTACCTGTACCGTCCCCGGGCTGTGCGCCAAATATTGTGCCGTAGTCGCTATGGAAATGTCTGTCGTGTGATAGGTTAGGGATGTGCGCCATTTATAAAGAAGCGGAATATCCCTTTATTGCATGCGATTGTCACCTAACGAGGGGAGAACATTGGCGCGGTCCGTAATGATGTTATTATAATTGGCACCATTTTTCTGCCATACTGATATATACTTATGGACTTCCGCTTGTTAAAGGGGTACTCTGAATATTTATAACGTTTATTAAAATGAGTACCGGTCGTCTCCAAAGTTTGGGGTGGTTGCGGCTAACTAATCCATGCTGTTTGTTTATATTGGGGTTTGGCCGTGAACAAAAGTCTGTGCCCCTTTCCTGACCAGCATTCACGTCAAATCTGGGGCCTAATCTTAATTTCTAGGGCCAGCGATCGGGCTTATTCAGGCGAACGTGGGGCAACTCGGACGTGAAAAAACAGATGTTTTTCACGTCCGCGTTGCACCCGTGCGCGGCCCGTTTTCACGGATCCCCATAGACTTGAGCAACCGTGGAAGCGGAAGAAAATCAAACATGTTCTATTTTTCAACAGACCCTTCACGCGGTCTGCTGAAACCACGGCTTTGTGAACGGCCCCATTGAAATACATGCGTCTCTGTTTAATCCTGGTAGCAGCCCTTGGCTGAGAGTCCTCCCGGCCCCATAGATGTCACATTGTCGAAAGATCCCATCAAAATTGCTAAATTATACTTACACCGAGTAATAATGTTGCGTCAGATAGATGAAACTTTGTTGCATTATGTGTATGTACATGCACATATCTAATTTTTTTTCCAGTGTGTCAATGGTGCATGTGAATATACCCATAAGATACTATGGCATCAACTTTAGACTCTGTATATGTAGCGTGTGATAAATGTCTCTGCCATTATTTTCATAAGTCCCATTTATTACGATCGATATTGACCACACATTGGGACTGAAAGGGACAGGCAGTGAAGTCCAACCTGTGGCTCTCCGCAAATGCAAGACCTCTATGACCAGCATAACCTGCCTGTAGTTTACCTGCTTTTAGAAGGAGATTGTTTTTCGGTTGTCTTATTTGGCCTTTATAAATATATTGTGGCAGACTCCCGCATAAATATTAAGCGAGTGCCGGAAAAATTCTTACTTTGATTTATATTTTTAAGGGATTTTCTAGGATTTTTAAAAAAAAATAACATTTTGACTTGGAATTGGAAAATAATATATTTTCGGCTAAGGCTACACAATGACTGCGACACAGGCCCCACAGGTAAATATGCTGCCTGCATCACAGGTATTGAAAATTATTGTGGTCGCTTTTTGTCCTGCAAGTTGTTGCAACCACGACACCACAGTCGCAAGAAGTCCAGCGAGTTCGGATTCCATGCCAAAGTCACCATGTAGCCCTAGCGGTCCACATCTGCGTTCGTTTTCTTCCGTTCTGCTCCGGAGCTCGCGGATCTGTCACGACGGACACCGATATTGGTTTTGTTGTTTTTTTTTTCCATGCTGTCCGGCATTTTTCGCCAGATCTGCGATGGAGGCTCAGAACGCAGATGTGAACCTAGCTTTACCCCAGAGACTCTGCAGTTGTCCCTCCATACATACTCCTGTGACATCCATAGTAACAACACATCAGGTGACTGCTGCAGCCAGTTGCTGGCCACCGCGGTGACGTCGCGAAGTATTAATAAGTTTGTTATTTTGCAACTTTAAGCTCAAATTCATAGATTTTAAGTCCTGGAGAAAAAAAAACTTGGACTATATTCCCTTTTAGGTTGGATTGATTCTGGACGGAAATGCGGCAGAGTTTTCTGAGTATTTCCGCAGGGTTCCTGCAGCAAAATCTGCATGTGTCCTGTGCGTATTTTGCTGCGGATTGCACCCCTTCTCATTGAAGATCCGCAACATCCTCTGATTCTGTTCGGCAGCATGTGGATAAGGCTTGTTCATATCTCATCCATTTGGCTGGGACTGTAATCCGCTGCATATTTTCCATCCCTTATGAATCCAGCCTAAAAAGTCCTTGCATTATTTGCTCGTGGGATGTTGTTAAAGTTCTTGGCGGTTTTCCAGCTCTATCTGGTTCTAGCAAACTTTGGGGGTGATCGATATGACCACGATTTACTGCTCTAACACCAAACTTTTCCAAACACTTGCAAGGTAAATCTGCTTGGGGATAGTGCAGTGCCGGACTAGGCAGGTTTGACGTTAAGGTGTCTTGGAAAGCTGGGTGTCACCCGACTGGACCTGAAAAGGTTTACTTATAGGTTGTCCCCCAAGCTTTTCCATAAACAGATATAACTAAGAAAGTTTTACTATAGACTAGGAGTGAATTTATTGCTAAAGTGAATAAAATTTGTATGGGAAGAAACTGTGTATGTAAAGCGTAATGCTATTAAAAAAATGTGAATCCATATGGGGTCCATGGTTGTGCGTATTGGATCCTGCACTATAAGCTGTGCTCAGGTATTTTCTGGCTGAAGATTCTTTGTATTGTACCCTGATTAAACTTCTATACTGGAGGGGATAAGAATGGGGGGTTTAAGGGAGTTCTATGTCTGCCTTGAAAATGTATTGTAATTGTTCTGTATGTAAATTGCTTATTTGATGTTTGGAATATGTATCACCGCATACGTCTTTTTCTGTCATATATGATGGTGCCTGGGGGGAGGGTTTTGTATGTTTCGGTTTGTTTTTGTACTGTATAATTTTGAAACTTCAATTAAAAAAAAATATCTGATTTAAAGAAAGTTTTACTACAATTTGAAACAACTGTTTTTGTTTTGTTATTTTAGCCGAAATTCTTATTAAGGAGAAGTGAGACTGTTTGACATTTAAGAATTGTGACTGTTATCAAGGCACGTTGCAGTGAAATTCTTCTGACCACTAATAATCCAGAATATCTGATAATTCAGCACTGGTCTCCAGCAGATTACTGCAGTGTAGTGTGGAATTTCACAAGCCCAAAAGCAGAAAACCGAACAGAGACGGCCAACTAGGAATTCCCTCTGATAAATAAAAACAATATGTTCCTGCGGAAGATTTGCGGCAGCAATCTGCCGCAAGTGAGCATACACTTAGTGTGAATTCACGCTCTGTGGAATTGCAGCGTGTTTTCACTGCGGATTTTGCAGCAATTTACAGTACAATACATGCGGATAGGGTTTTACAAACGCCATCCACATGTAGCGGAATCTATGCTGCTGATCTTCTATTCCGCAGCATGTGAATTCTGTCGCAGATTTTATCCTTTGTAATGCATAGGGTTAAAACGAAATCAAAATCTGCATGTAACCCATGCAGATTTCATTGCGGATATGCAGCCAAATCCGCAACTGAAGTAGTCTTCAGATTTGTGCTATTTTATTTCCGTTTTCAATGACTGTCTGATAATCTGGCACCCGTCAGATCTCATTGATGCTAGGTTAAAGGAGTTTGATGGTATCATTTCTTGTTACATTGTTTTATATATTGATACAGATGAGATTGTATTTGGTGTATTACAGGCTTCTGATGCATGAAGTAACAATGGCTTCCGTGGCTGGATAGAGTACCTGCTATTATGGAGATGCCTGCAGTCTTGGAAAGTGCAAATCTTCCCTCTGAGGGGTCCCATAAACAGGAGGAACATACCGAAATAGAGGACAATGGGGACTCTTTTTGCACACAGGAAGGGTCAGGCGACGAGCAATGTTCCCATCAAAACACTAAACAAGAAGATGGCACAGATGATGCGGATGAGGTACCCACTCAGAATGACGCTATTGACAATTTAGGAAATATAGATACGGCTCTTCAAGAGCGCACTAGGGTGGAACTAAATGTGGATAATTCTTCAGGAGCTGCAGGTCTCCTGGGTAGTGCCCAGGAACAGGTCAAGGAGTTGTCTTCCATTGCCTCATTACCAGTTAACCAGGATTTGGAGGCTGTGCCTCACAGGACCGAACAGACTTCTTCCAGTCCGGATATTGCAGATGAAGCAAAGTTTGATTGTAATGAGGGGACTCCATCCACTGAAGGAGCGGACCAGGGGAACCATACAAAGGGGGCCAAAGAGGAAGGGGCCCCAGAGGAGGATAATGGACGCAGTAAACACGGGCCTAAGAGGGTCACATTTCCTTCTGACGATGATATTGTTTCTGGCGCCCTAGAACCCAAAGACCCGTGGAGACATGGTGAGGACTGCGATCCGTTACTTATTACTATACTTTGCAGTGTGTTGTTTAGGTTTTTCCTGTGATGGTCTCTTTCATTGAACTGTGTTTCTGTTAGTAGCCATGATGTCTCTATTATTCACGTTTAGATGGCTGAACATGAGTGTTGTTTCAGTGGAGAAGCAGATGCCAGGCACCTCTTGTCTCTGGGGAAACAAATGGATCAGACAGGGAAAATGTATTTCGTTTCCCCTGACAGCCGCCTGTGCTAAACCCCATAGACATGAGATTATTGTTGGTGGGTCTTTGTCATTTTAGTTGGTGTGCACTTCATGCAAATGATGTACCCCCTCCTCTTAGTGAGATCTCTCATAATGTGTCCTGTTGGTACATCCGATTGCCCGAGAGAACTCGCTGAGAGCTGGAGCGCATTGGCTCATCTTTCTTTAGGGCATCTTTGAAATGCCTTAATTTGTAGAGGTCGACCCTGACGACAGACACACTTTAATAATTTACAATGGAGAAACCGAATAGTCACAATTATATTACAGTTGTCTTGTGGTATCGCAGAACTTTAATTGTGAGATTCCAAGAATTTGTTTCTTCATCACTCCGCTTCTGATTTACCAGCATTGCAGATTTTACAGATTACTACACCTGTCCTGTGTAGTCTGTAGATGAGAAATCCTAAACCCGCACATTACCAATGGACCAAGGGCCAGTTCACACCTGCGTCAGTGTTTCTTTCCTGTCAGAGAAGCAGAACATCGAAAATATAGTAAACGCTGGTTCCGTTGTATGACGGATACCATCGTCGACCATCGGGTTTTATGCCAGGGTGTCTGTGGTTTCAACAGAAATCCTAGCGCAGCATGCTCCGATATTGTTTCTAGTGTTTTCAGCCAGATCTGTGACGATAGTCCCTAAAGGAGCCTCCAACGCATATGTGAACAGACCCTAAATCCCCAGTATATTGGAAATCTCTTCCACTACAATTCCCTAATGACCCTCATGTTGGCTGCACTTGCCTAATGGGCTGTACTGTCATAAAAAATGATGTAGTGAGGGAGGGCAGGCAATGCAGGATGTCCGAGTGGATTTCACTTAGAAGCCTCTCCGTTACCCAAAGGAGAAAGCCGCTAGAGGGATCAGTATAATATGGTTGCTCGTTGACCTCATAGGTCATGATGTTACATCTACCATTCCTAGCAGCTAATAGTCAGGTTTTCCGTAGCAACTCCCTTAGATGGTGGCATCAGGGTTGAGTTATTTCTTGTTTTTCATGCATGTCTTTTTTTTTCCATCCTGATCTGATGGTCCAATTCAACATCAACCATATACTTCAACATGTCTGGTTTGTAGGAGATGCATCATAATTATTTTTTTCCTGCAGTAAATAACATGTGGAGTGTCTACGGTGGTGCGGTGAAGGTGCATGATTGATTGGAAACAATGGTGTAGTGTGTGCTGTTATGACACATGCCGCTATTGGAATTCCACATGACGGTCATGGAGACATGTACCAGCTACAAGTGGCGGCATGTAAACACAGCCCCGCCGAGCTGGACAGTTCTGCTCCTATAGTATTACATTGATCTGAAACCAGATCTGACCTCTTTCTGGGTTGATTAATTATAAATCAAACCGAGCACTTATTAGTTATTCATTAACCAGACTTGCCATTCGCGCTCTATTATCATGGCTTAGATGCTATTATTTTAATGTGTTCTCTTTAGAGAATGACACTCCTGGAATTTTTACCATTCTTGTGCAGGGATTTCGGGTCTAGATGGTAATTTTATTCCTATTAAACAGTCTGTTTCATTTGTCAGGCATTGACAAAAATGTGTCTGTTCAAAAAGCAGGTGGTTCTTTTTTTGTGGATTTGTCATACACCTACACGCTGCAGACTTCTCCGTAGGCCTTATTCACACCAGCGTATTTCACATTAGTGTTACGAGCGTTAAAACAACGGACGTCACACGGACCTATGCAATTCAATGGGGCCATTCAGACATTGTGTGTTTCACGCAGCGTGTGTCCGCTGCGTGAAACTCACTGCATGTCTTATTCTTGTGCGTTTTTTGAAGTCAATGGGTGCGTGAAAATCACGGACGCACATCCGTGTGCTGTCCGTGATCCACCCAGCAGTTGCTAAATAAATGATGAGAAAAAGAAAAACACCTCCTGTTTTTTTTTTTTTTTGCTGACATAAAAAACACGTGACATACGCACGTAAAAAACAGACGCGCACCGTACACGGATGTCACACGGAACTGCAATGCGCGCAAAACGTTGGGTTTTTTACGCGTGCAAAACTGACACGCTCGTGTGATTAAGGCCTTGATGGAAGGCTGCACTGTCAGCAGTTAGTACTAGGCAGGGAATACACGGATGTTGCACTTCAAATAAAGTTCTGCGTTGTTGCGCGCTATTGTTTTTCACCCATCGGTTTGATGCGTTCAGTGCATTGTCTTGGTGACTTTGCAGTTGTGTGTCTTTTGGCAGCTTCACCACAGCAATACTTCCAGGTAGAGCTACATTCAGTAACCTCATTTAATGTCCTGGAATCCAACTCTCAGCTAAAGCCTATAAATCTGGGGAGGTGGGTGTCAGGCAAATATTAGGTCTGGTTAACGTCTAGTAGATGTGCTCTGGCTTAAGAAAAAAAAAAAAAAAGTTCAAAAACAGGTTATTTTGGTTTAACTGTGGAAGTTGGGAGGGAGGTGCAGAATATACTAAAAGGAGTTGTCCGCTTTGGACTTTTCGATTTTGCTAGAAATGTCCCTCGATGACTAGCTGATCAGTGTGCTGGGATCCCCGGCGATAAGCTGTCATTTATTGGGAAATTCAACAGCACCACTGCTGGAGAAATGAAGAATTACACAAATCCCGGTGAAATCAGTGGACTGTCCGTGTAATGAATAGACGTCCTGGGTCCTCCGAAGAGACTTTCTTTTGTAGTATGTATTTGTTCTGTCTAATGAATTGGGGTCTGTCTTAATTGGGGACCCTCCTCTATTACCTCCCTACTACAGTGTTTGAAAACCCCTGTTGTTGCTGTTTTCACATTCTCATTCACGCAAATAGAATAGGTTTTATTCCCCAGCAGCCTTTGGAGGATGACGCGTGAGCAAGGCCTAAGTATTTGAAGGATTTGTAGATTTATATAAAAAAAAATCTAATTTAAAACAAACAGTAAATTTAATAATATTTTTTTTAACATTCTGGCACATTTCTCAAAATTAGTTTTTTTTGATACTTGAGATGCGGCACAAAACGGAGCAGCTCTGATATAAAGTCTGGAGGCAGAGAGAACATTTCTGAGTCATCTGATAACATGATATCCAATATAGCTGAGGGAGAGGTTATTTTGGAGATAAAAATGTCGTTGTGGAGCAGAGCAGTAGATGGAAAAGTTGGGACTTGGAGAAACTACATCTCTTGAGTAGAGGATCCTTTTTATCGCTTGCCTGTGGATGTAAAAGTAGAACCTACCTGGTCTTACCTGGACATGTCTTACTTTCAATGGAAGCCAGTTTTCTGGAGTAGTCCTCATGGGCTGAAGTCCAGAGACCACTTCTAATGGACTTAGAGGTGTTACCAAGAATGAACTTGGCTGTTGACATGGAGGATCTGTTTATTGAGAAGTAAGACTCGCTTGAATATACAATTGGTTCTGAGCGAACCTTGTGTTGAAGCTTGGAAGCTCCTGAGTGAGCAGCGTATGTTGGACAAATAATTCATTCAAAGTTGTGGTTCTCCTTCCATCACCGGTAGCCTCCAACACAGCAGGCAAAGCATCCCCCCCCCCCCAAAAAAAACTTTCATATTGTAAGTCAGTGGGGTCTGAACTTTGACTATTCTCTTTGGATAAGTCTATCGACAATGATGTTATCCAGGATAATAAAAATGGATTTGCTAGTTTTTACTCCCAGAATCCACTCCTGTTTGGAGGGGAGTGAAGCAAACCCATTTTCATTATTACGCTAATATGTGAGTGCAAGGAGAAATGTTCTCACCAGTGCCAGCACCAGAATACAGGTTAAGGGTCATCTTAACAGCTGCTCTCCTTTCTCCATCTACAGAATACAAAAGTCATAAACAGCCTGTGAGCAAACTCGTAGGGAACTTTATTTTCCCCATGCCTACACTGCCATATTAGCCCTGCGATAAACAGTAAGTTACTGTAGACCAGTAGTCTCCAACCTGTGGCTCTTCAGCCGTTGCAAAACTACTACTCCCAGCAGGTCTGGGAGACCATCACTGTAGGATCTAGGAGCCACTTACAGCACGCTATTTCTAAAGGGAGCGATTCGCATATGGAGTAGGCATTAGGAAATTGCTATAAAAGAGAAACTTGGGTTCACAACACCAAATGATGATGAGGGCACAATGTGTGAAGGCTAAACAAAAATTCACAAACACAATGAGGGTAAAACCAACACGGGAAATATTGTACCACTTGTTAGCTCTGTACCAAGGTCATGTTTAATTGGTGTCTTGTTATTAAAAGGAAATAAAAAGAAAATGTATTTACTCAGGAATGTAAATAATGATAACCCGTAATATCAGCGCAGTAACAATGAGTGTGTAAATAAACATTCTGCTTATAGAGCCAGCATCCAAGAGGTTAAAATAAAAGTATTTCATGAGACTCTAAACAGAAAACTATCTTCCCCAATGCTGATCTCCGCCTTCCCCGACGCTTATTTCCTGGGATAACCATGGATTGACATCCATCGTGCCCAATAAATTGTTGGCAGTCCTACCGACTGTTATCTAATGTGTGTGGACCGCGTTATCCGGCAAATACATATTAAATGTTCTTTATAAAGTTACGGGTAATATTCATATCATATGTACATTATACAAACATAATATTTGTCATAATACCCAGGAGCAGGTATATAGTGTAGACCAAAAGCAGTTTTTAGAAATGGTATAAAACTTTTTCAAAGGATAGGTGATAAATATTTGATCCCAGGCAGAGTGACAGTAGATGCTAGAGCTCTGCCCGGGACTCCGGTTCTGGGGAAGCCCCTGACATCACTGTCCATATATGGACAGTGATGTCAGGAGCAGAGCAGTGTCCCAGGCTGAGTGCTAGTAGCGCTCTGCCCGGGACTTTGGCACTAGGGTTGCCCCTGACATCACTATCCATATATGGGCAGTAATGTCAGGGGCAACCCCAGAGCCATTGTCCTGGGCAGAGCACTACTAGCACTCTGCCTGGGACTCCTGCAATGCTCCTGACATCACTGTCCATATATGGAAAGTGATGTCCAGAGCAGAGCTGAAGACCCGGGCAGAGCATTAGTAAAGGCTTTACTCTGGTACTCCGTCTCTGGGGAAGCCCCTGACATCACTGTTCATATATGGGTAGTGATGTCAGGGGCAACCCCAGAGACAATGTCCGGGCAGAGCGCTACTAGCACTCTCCCTGGGACACTGCTCTGCTCCTGACATCACGGTCTATATATGGACAGTGATGTCAGGGGCTTCCCCAGAAATGGAGTCCCGGGCAGAGCGCTACTAGCACTCTGCCTGGGAGTCTGTAGCGTAGTAAATGGCAGAGCGGGGAGACACCACCCTGCTTTCCCATATCGTTCAATAAAATCTGCGTCCTAAGCGCGCAGATACTATTGATTGTGGCCATTACGGCTACTAGGGGGGCCACTGGGCATGTGTGTCAGGCCTGTGACCGCGGGTGGCACAGGCCCCCTTATGCCGCGGGCCCTGTGGCAGCCGTTATGGCTTCTACAGCGGTAGTTACGCCCTCCTAGATAGGGCTACATCTAGAAGCAGAATCCCCGGCGAGACTCTGGCCGGGGATTCCACTTCTGGAGGAGCCATGATGGCAGCTTCAGCACCCAGTGGCTTAGTGGGCCCCCCCCCCCCCCAAGGGTAGTGGGCCCCGGCACTTTCTTGGGATCGCCAGGTGCTTACGCCAGCCCTGCCCTCACCGATCACGAGAATGGTCTTACCATGCAATTCCTGGGAGCCCCATAAGAATGGAGCAGTAGTGCGCATGCTCAGCCAACTCTCCATTCGTTTCGATAGAGCTACTGAGCGCTATCTTAGGCAGCCCCATAGAAACGAATGGATTGTGGCAGAGCATGAGCAATACCGCTCCATTCCTATGAGGCTCACAGGAATGGCAAGGTAAACCCGTACCTGTGGATAGGTGATATAAATATTGATTATGCGAAAACCCCTTTAATGGCAGTTGTGCTGATGGTTAAGGGTAGTAGAGGGCTAAATACCAGCTTCCCTGGTGGTCTAGGGTAGGGGCGGGGTTAACGCCACCATCTTTTTTTTTGTACCGATGGGTGTCGAGCAGGGACTCCAACAACAAAAAGTGTCAGGCAAAAAAAAATGTCTAATCACGTTATAAATCTGAGCATTGGCGTTCGCCCTTATGTATGCACTTTTTGTGCATTTTTTTTTTGCCTTCTCTATGTAAATATCTCTCCATTATAATATGTTTCTATGTAGAATCTTTACTAATTTTTGGCAACAAAACCAACAAACATCTGCTCTGTGTGAACAATATATTACGCCCGATGTGAGTGAAGAAACTGCTGTCGGATGCTTTTTGGGAAGTCTTAATTCTGCAGGAATCCAGTAATCCCATTAAAGGCTACAGTAAATGGCTTATTCCTAGTCTGAAATGACCGGAAGACTGAGGATAGTAGGTGGATCAACATGTTTTCCCTTTTTTTTTTTTTTTAATGTGTAAGTTGAGTCACTTTGTAAATACATTGTATTACTTATCTTGTTCTCATCCTGAGTTCCTGGCTGTTGTCCAGAGCTGCATTCACAATTCTGCTGGGCATTACAGGACAAGCTGGTCTTCAGACACACCCTTAACACTGCATTCTAGGACAGGTAGTTTTTCTTCTGATTACTATGCAGTGCCTGATGTAAAAACTACACTTCCCAGAATCACCAAAGCAAGGTCTATGCAGAGTACAGATTCCAATGAAGCAAGGTGTTTGAGCACGCAGAACTAGGACTGCTGCTGTTGATGCGAGTGTGGTCTAATCCAGCTGCTTGGAGATGGGACAATTTTATCAACATCCGGATATTATATGATTTTTAATGGTCCATCATAATACCAGAATGTTATACTGTTCTCACATTTGATTTCTAGTCCTCTTTTTGGATTATTATGGATGTCTTTAGCCTTATTGCTCTTCGTCATCCATTATTCTTGTTCAGAATTGTATTGGTGTATTTGGTTTCAGGACATTAGTTCATTATTGTTAAAGGGTTACTCCCAACTCCCTTGTTTTTTGTTTTTTTTTGTTCTTTTTTTAGGTCATTTATACATGACACACAGTAGTATTTTACACCCCTTGCAGTCACTCATGTCCCAATACCTCTCATGGCTTCTCATTTCCTAAAAAGTGGGCGTATTGCTCACCCAACTCTCTCTTCGCCCGCAGGCGGCGCTGTGATAATCCCACTACTTCCTTCTTTGTGCTCGGTCCTGATGTTGCTATCACAAACTTCTAGTGGCAGCATCGGGCTCACAAAGAATGCCGTGCCGAGTGCAAACTAAAGGAACTGCTCCAGGGCTACTGTGTATGCCCTGGAGCCGCCTCTCACAAATAATATGAGGCTCAGGGGAGGAGCAATGGTCGGGAGATCGCAGCCTCGGCACGCTCCCGGGAATCCGGCCAGCAGAGACGGGGAAGTGCGCAAGCGCGGCAAGAGGTTGCAAACTGTGGCGGTGGTTGTTTCCATAGGAATGACCACTGCAACAAAGGAGACTGGAGAGGAGGCCATAGCTGCAAAACGCTGCCCTACAGAAAGAAAAGGGTATTTAGAGATTTACAGTCCTGGACACTTGGACATTAAAGGGTTATTCCCAACACGTACTTTTATGTCTCATTGTTTACACCCAGTAATTTTTCAAGTCGCCAAGGAACGATTAATGGGTTGAAAAATGTTATGAATATCTGATGGGCATTTCCTTCTATACAATGATTGTACATAAAGCTTGAGTGGGCCTGCATTGCTTTTCCCCGCACATTGGCGCACCCGGACACCCAGAGGCCTTGATTGGTTCTCTGTATTGGCGGAGACCTACTGATCAGAATGGTATGGCCTGTCCTACCAATATACCATAACATTCAATGATGGGAAACCCCTTCCCACTGCATGCATTCTGGGCCTTAAAAATGATCAAGCGATTTTATTTATTTTTTTCGTTTTTAGACCCTCACATTCAAGGAGCTATAACTTTTTATTTTCCTGTCGACATGGCTGTATGAGGACTTGTTTTTTTGCGGGATGAGTTGTATTTTTTAATGGCATAGTTTTGGGGCATATAGAATTTTTTGATTAACTTTTATTAACTTATTTTTTTTAGGGGGGGGGGGGATATAAGAAAACCGCAATCTAGCCGTTGTTCTATGCATTCGAAATTTACGCCGTTCACCATGCTGCGAAAAAATCATGCTACTTTATTCTATGGGCCGGTGCGATTATGACGATACCACATATGTATAGTTTTTTTTTGTTTTTTTTTACTACTTTTGCAGAATAAAAACGAAGATAATCTTCTTTTGCTTCGTCGCTCTCCAAGAGCCATAACTTTTTTTATTTTTTTCCGTTGATGTCCCCATATGAGGGCTTGTTTTTTGCGGGACTTCATTGCTACCATTTTGGGGTATGTGGGACTTTACTGATCGACCTTTATTAGTATTTTTTTGGGGTGGAAATGGAAAAAATTAGTTATTTTGCCGTTGTTTTAATTTTATTTTTTTACTGCGTTCACCTTGCGGCCTAAATAATATGTTATCTTTATTTTTTGGGTCATTACGATTGCGGCCATATCATATATGTGTCGTTTTTATTAATTTGTTAGACTTTTACTAAAAAAATGGTTTGAGTTTTTTTTTTTTTGTGTACCTTTTTTTATTAATCCATTTTTATTTCACATCATTTTTTTCAGTCTGCGATCTTTTAATTGCTTATATAATTTTTTGGTATACTCTTTTTATACCAAAGCATTACTGCCGGTCAGTATAAAACAGCCTAATAGACATATGGTTATATTGTTAGGCTCCCATGGCAACACATCGGCAGCCCGCGATCACATTTACGGGCCGCCGATGGGTGGCAGGGAGCCCCCTCCCTATGTAAACTACTCAGATGCAGCGGTTGCTAATGACCGCAGCATCTTAGGGGTTAAACAGTCCTGATCGAAGGAAACGTCAATCACTACCGTTACAGCAGGTGCCCGGATTTAAATCGGGCTGCCGTGAAAAAGCGGCAACCTACAAGAAGACCCCTTAATGACTGCTGTGAAAGGCATGTAGGCGGTCATTAAGGGGTTAACAGTACAAGATAAGTAATGCAATGTGTTTGTACTCCACTTTTACGTAACTTTTTATGTAATTATATCTACATGTAAAATAATGCTCCCTCCTAATCCACTTCCAACACTGTGCTATACTGGCAGATGGCAGATTACAATGCTGGAGTAAGGCAATCTGCTTCCTGCCGCAACAGCCAAAATGTATCCTAACACTTTCTAGTCAACAGAGAAAACAAAATATTCATTGGAAATTCTGAACGTCCCTTTAATTGTAGCCAACTTTTTTTTATTTGTGAACTGGAGTTTTCCCTTTATGGTTTCCAGTTCATACCAGTGCTATCATAAATACACAGATGTGCGT
The DNA here is from genome assembly GCF_050947455.1 of Rhinoderma darwinii. Lineage (NCBI taxonomy): Eukaryota > Metazoa > Chordata > Amphibia > Anura > Rhinodermatidae > Rhinoderma > Rhinoderma darwinii. The sequence goes on from NC_134694.1 coordinate 101,760,586, forward strand.
GACTCTTATTTATTTTGTGTAATGTTTCTTTAAGCGCAGATAATGGAACTTTGAACCGGTGGTGCAAATAATGTTCAAGTTAAGAGCTGATCTGAGTCCAGTGTGCGCATCTTAAACAAAGCTCAGGAGATGGAGCAGATGGAGTGGTCCGCGACCTGAGACGCCCATCAATTAAAAAATAGAGGTGCCTTCAAGGCTCTGCTATGCACTATGTCCTCTCTAATATACTGCTGACGTTCCTGTGAAATCAAGCACGTTATAAACATAATGTCTTCACATGTTTCTGTGATGTGTCAAGCGATGGCTTAAAGGGATTTTCTAGAAATATATAAATTGGTGTAAAGCCGTCCTAAACCGTAAAATAACGGTCAATTACTCGGGGCTACAATGATTCTACGTTCTTCTGCCACTGATGTCTGTATTCTAGTTAGCAAAGTGTGGAAGACCACCTATCACACAATATCGTAGTCAGATCACATTGGTGTACACCACCCAGTGTAGCGATATATTTATGAGGAAAGGGAAGAGGGAGAAAGTATATGATCTGAATTAATATGTAACTTTTATTTGTATGCATTAAAAAAAGAGATAATTATAAAAATCCTTGGTGTAAGAGGTATGTGTGAGTGACCCCCAAACTCACATACCCTGGCTGTATAAAGTATGGTGTCAAAATTGCGGAGTTTGCAAAGCAGTAGTAAATTGTAAAGTGGCTGTACCGCAGGATTAGGTAATAATAACCTGCTGCACTGCTATATGGCTGCGCTGCTTGTAGGCTCCTGTTCAAATTATACAGCAGTGCAGCCATATAGCAGTGCAGCAGGTTATTATTACCTAATCCTGCGGTACAGCCACTTTACAATTTACTACTGCTTTGCAAACTCCGCAATTTTGACACCATACTTTATACAGCCAGGGTATGTGAGTTTGGGGGTCACTCACACATACCTCTTACACCAAGGATTTTTATAATTATCTCTTTTTTAATGCATACAAATAAAAGTTACATATTAATTCAGATCATATACTTTCTCCCTCTTCCCTTTCCTCATACATACTGTATTCTAGTTAAGCTGCCCGTGGACGGCACATCACGTTGCTGCGTAAGTCGATGCTGCAACGCAGTACCCAGGAATTGGTGGCAGCAGAGCATCATAGTAATGGTGATTATATGGAAGAGTATATTTGCCTGTTTTCGGATGCGATATCTATATATATATATATATATATATATCCCAGATTCAAGGTTCACATACCCAAACAGGAAAGCACTGCATTTAATAACCGCCATATAGAAGTTTGACACCAAAGAAAGATTAACATTTCTTCTATCCTTTCTCTATAGCCCAGAATGTCACCGTGGAAGATGTCGTCACGTCTTATACACAAGCCTGCCAGAAACTGAACTGTAAACAGATTCCAAAACTTATCCGACAGCTTCAGGTAAAGTTTGTCTTCTAGTCCACGGATCTGGATTACCTGCTTGCACCCATTACCGTGTTAGAATTGGATTCAGAGTGCTGCTTATATATAATAAATTTTATATATATATATATATATATATATATATATATATATATATATATATATATATACACACTACTGTTCAAAAGTTTGGGGTCACCCAGACAATTTTGTGATTTCCATGAAAACTCACACTTTTATATTTATCAAATGAGTTGCAAAATGACTAGAAAATATAGTCAAGACATTGACAAGGTTAGAAATAATGATTTTTATTTGAAATAATAATTTTCTCCTTCAAACTTTGCTTTGGTCTTGGAATGCTCCATTTGCAGCAATTCCAGCATTGCAGACCTTTGGCATTCTAGCTGTTAATTTGCTGAGGTAATCGGGAGAAATTTCACCCTATGCTCCCAGAAGCCCCTCCCACAAGTTGGATTGGCTTGATGGGCACTTCTTGCGTACCATACGGTCAAGCTGCTCCCACAACCGCTCTATGGGGTTGAGATCTGGTGACTGCGCTGGCCACTCCATTACAGATAGAATACCAGTTGCCTGCTTCTTCCCTAAATAGTTCTTGCATAATTTGGAGGTGTGCTTTGGGTCATTGTCCTGTTGTAGGATTAAATTGGCTCCAATCAAGCGCTGTCCACAGGGTATGGCATGGCGTTGCAAAATGGAGTGATAGCCTTCCTTATTCAAAATCCCTTTTACCTTGTACAAATCTCCCACTTTACCAGCACCAAAGCAACCCCAGACCATCACATTACCTCCACCATGCTTGACAGATGGCGTCAGGCACTCTTCCAGCATCTTTTCAGTTCTTCTGTGTGATCCAAACACCTCAAACTTCGATTCGTCTGTCCATAACACTTTTTTCCAATCTTCCTCTGTCCAATGTCTGTGTGCTTTTGCCCATATTAATCTTTTCCTTTTATTAGCCAGTCTCAGATATGGCTTTTTCTTTGCCACTCTGCCCTGAAGGCCAGCATCCCGGAATCGCCTCTTCACTGTAGACGTTGACACTGGCGTTTTGTGGGTACTATTTAATGAAGCTGCCAGTTGAGGACCTGTGAGGAGTCTATTTCTCAAACTAGAGACTCTAATGTACTTGTCTTGTTGCTCAGTTGTGCAGCGGGGCCTCCCACTTCTCTTTCTACTCTGGTTAGAGCCTGTTTGTGCTGTCCTCTGAAGGGAGTAGTACACACCGTTGTAGGAAAGCTTCAGTTTCATGGCAATTTCTCGCATGGAATAGCCTTCATTTCTAAGAACAAGAATAGACTGTTGAGTTTCACATGAAAGCTCTCTTTTTCTAGCCATTTGGAGAGTTTAATCGAACCCACAAATGTAATGCTCCAGATTCTCAGCTAGCTCAAAGGAAGGTCAGTTTTATAGCTCCTCTAAACAGCAAAACTGTTTACAGCGGTGCTAACATAATTGCACAAGGGTTTTCAAGTGTTTTCTAATCATCCATTAGCCTTCTAACAAAGTTAGCAAACACAATGTACCATTAGAACACTGTAGTGATGGTTGCTGGAAATGGGCCTCTATACACCTATGTAGATATTGCATTAAAAACCAGATGTTTGCAGCTAGAATAGTCATTTAGCACATTAACAATGTATAGAGTGTATTTCTGATTAATTTAATGTTGAAAAAACTGCTTTTCTTTCAAAAATAAGGAAATTTCTATGTGACCCTAAACTTTTGAACGGTAGTGTATATATACATATGTATACACAGTGTTCCAAATTATTATGCACATTGGATTTAAGTGTCATAAACATTTAATTATTCATTTTTCCATTAAACTCATGGATGGTATTGTGTCTTAGGGCTCTTTGGATCATTGTAATCAATCTCAGACACCTGTGATAATTAGTTTGCCAGGTGTGCCCAATCAAAGGAAAACTACTTAAGAAGGACATTCCACATTATTAAGCAGGCCACAGGTTTCAAGCAATATTTGAAAGAAAAAGGATCTCTCTGCTGCCGAAAAGCGTGAAATAGTGCAATACCTTGGACAAAGTATGAAAACATTGGATATTTCAAGAAAACTTAAGCGTGATCATCGTACTGTGAAAAGATTTGTGGATGATTCAGAGCACAGACGGGTTCTTTCAGATAAAGGCATAATGAGGAAGGTTTCTGCCAGACAAATTAATAGGATTTGGAGAGCAGCTGCTAAAATGCCATTGCAAAGCAGCAAACAGGTATGTGAAGCCGCTGGTGCCTCTTGAGTCCCGCGAACCTCAAGGTGTAGGATCCTCCAGAGGTTTGCAAGTGTGCATAAAGCTATTATTCGGCCACCCCTAAACAATGCTCACAAGCAGAAACTGTTGCAGTGGGCTCAGAAATACATGAAGACTACTTTTCAAACCGTGTTGTTTACTGATGTGTGCCGTGCAACCCTGGATGGTCCAGATGGATGGTTGTTGAATGGCCACCATGTCCCAACAAGGCTGCGACGTCAGCAAGGAGGTGGCGGAGTCATGTTTTGGGCTGGAATCATGGGGAGACAGCTGGTAGGCCCCTTTAGGGTCCCTGACGGTGTGAAAATGACCTCTGCAAAGTACGTAGAGTTTGACTGACCACTGTCTTCCGTGGTACAAAAAGAACTGTGCCTTCTGTAGCAAAATTACCTTCATGCATGACAATGCACCATCTCATGCTGCAAAGAATACCTCTGTGTCATTGGCTGCTATGGGCATAAAAGGAGAGAAACTCATGGTGTGGCCCCCATGTTCCCCTGACCTCAACCCTATTGAGAACCTTTGGAGCATCCTCAAGCAAAATATCTATGAGGGTGGGAGGCAGTTCACATCAAAACAGAAGCTCTGGGAGGTTATTCTGACATCCTGCAAAGATATTCAAGCCGAAACTGTCCAAATACTCACAAATTCAATGGATGCCAGAATAGTGAAGGTGATATCAAAGAAGGGGTCCTATGTTAACATGGAACTTGGCCTGCTAAGTTTTTTTTGATTGAAAGAGCTTTTGATTTCTGTAAATATGACCTCCTGATGCTGCAAATTCAACAACTTACCATTTTAGTTCTCTTTACAACATTTAAAATGTTTTGATCTCTGTTGTGCATAATAATTTGAAACCGTGCATTTTGAGGTTTTTTTACTTCTAAAAAAAAATCCTGTTTATCATTAGATTTGTTCAATAAAATTTGCATTATACTCCAAGGGTTGATGGCTCCTGCTTGTACTCTCAGTTGTCCACTGGGGGCGCATGGTAAGGTGAGCTTATTCCATCTGTTCACTTGTTGTGCTACTGTGGAGTGGTGTCTGTTGCTGTAGTGCTGCACTTGTGGGGGGACGGGGCTCAGAGCCAAGGAGGCTTGGCTTGGCCGGATGGCATGGGTGCTTTAGGGCCTCTGGGTTGCTCCCTCTGCGAGAGCGGTGCTGCAGTGACGGTGACCGCCACGCGGTGCTATAACCGAGAGAGTAGGGACCCACTTTCAAGATGTCGCCGTGAAGTGGCAAGTGGGCTTGCATACAATTTGATCAAAATGTTACAAAGAACCTCTCGTTCATGTTTAATAATTTTGCCTAGCCGCAATTGATCATAGTATACAGTGGATGTGCGGTCCATGTCTAGTCTCCTTTATTGATTGACTGTCATTTGCATCGACTATTTAGGAAAATCAGCGAAAAATAACATTTGCATAATAATTTGGAACGCGGTGTACATATCTATATACTGAAAGTAGCCATGAATAACTTATTGGCACCAGGGTAATGACTGTGCTCCAGGGAAGGGTAGAAGCTGAAGTATAATGCCAACTGAGACTATACAACTTGAGTAAAGCTTCACATAAGATAAAAGTTGTCCAAAATCTCTGATTTCCCTCACGGCAGATGTTGGGTGGAAAGGGATGGTGCATGGTGGACTTCAACATGCCTGATCCTGTGTTCACGCGGAATATAAGCTGCGGCCAGAATGGTTTGGCAGTGGATTATTCTCCTCTCCCCATTCAAATAAACGTACATGCTCAGCCGAACATGCATGTCTGTGGCGGAGTCAGGAGAAATTGCCGGTGGTAATTTCATGTGTATGGCTAGCATGAGAAAAAATTGCTGGACAATGAACTGTTGGATTCAATGAAATGCTTCAGTTTAAAGTAATCTTATTATTCTTGGTTACTGTGTCTTGCAGGATCTGACTAATCTTTCAGGAAGGGTTGAGAGCCTGGATCTCAAGGGTAAGAACTCAAGTAACCATTTATCAATATGCAAACAAGGAGCATTCTGCGGTCTCCTCTACCCATCCCAGACGGCAGTCTAATCCTGCATTCATATTACCATGCATCTGTCCTCTATTTTGTTGTTAACTTACCAAATGTAAGATTTGGAGGATAAATGGAAAAAAAGAGTGACTACAGGATCAGGCTTCAGTTTGTTTGTAGTCTGTTGCCATGGATACGAATAGGAGCTGTAGACACAAAACAATAGATTTTTAATTAAACTGGTTGCCCCACAATTAAATATTACATCTGTTCGATCACACAGAACATTACAATTTTTCAACTGGAATAATTTACCAAAAAACGCTCCTGTGTGTAGATATTTCTATTGCATACTTGTTATTGTGCCCCCTGGTGTTCTTTTGATTAACTCTCAGAAAAACCACCTAATGTGTTTAGTCCTGGTGGTCACGCATGCCCAGTAAGCTCAGTCCCATCACCTCTTGTACACGGCGGTACAGTGGTTTCCGCCATTGTTTAGACTAGCCAATAAAAATCAGCGCACTAGATGCGGCTTTTTCTCACCAGCACTGAACACAATTGGTGGACGTTCTGAGAGAGAGTCAAAAGAACACCAGGGGGCGCCATGACAAGTATGCAACCGCAATATGTAGACACTAGCGTTTTGTTTTTTTAAATTATTCCATTTGAAAAATAGTGTGCTCGAACAGAAATGTAACGAATTAAAGAGAAAAATCATATTACTTTTATTGATCCTTTAACGACCTTTGAAAATAATATATCATGAATTTTACATTTTGCTGTTTTTAGAGATGTAGACATAAATAGCAGCATCACATATACGCACCAAATGAGGACTATAATCAACAATGAAAGGCTAGGTCTCGGGATTATTGGTTTAAAGGAGACTAGTCTATAGGTGTGGTTTTTTGTTTTTGTTTTTTTTTTTAACCTAGGCCTATTATTCATGTAGAATAAGAGGGCTTTGCATGGGTTTTTAAAAAAAAATAAAAAAAAAAAGAATAATGAAATCCCTCTTTACAGCACTGTCGCAGACCTGAGCGATGCCGCATGTAAACATTGCAGCTGTACTGAGGTCCGTACATGCCGCCCCACACCCAATCTCTCTGTGCAATCTCGGAGACAACTTAACATTGCACAGAGCGTGTGTTCCCCACAGCGGCCGGGTCACAAACTTACATGTTATGTCCTGATGTTTTTCATATGCAAATTACCGTTTCCATAGGGGAGAAATTGGACCATAAGGCATGTGAGGCACTGGAGGAAATCTTCAAACGGGTGCAGTTTAAAATGGTGGATTTGGAGCAGACAAACCTGGACGAGGATGTAAGTTGTTAGGAATCCGGCATTAAAAATAAAATATGATAAATGTGGTTTGACCCCCTAGGCCCCTATAGTGATGGGGTCCTGGTCACTCCCCTTTAAATGAATGGGTGGTATGAAAAAGCGAGCACGATACTGCTAGACTATATCGATGACACTTGATCATTAACCTATCTGTACCTTTTCTGTCTCTAGTTTGGAGGCAAACAGGCTTTCACCTTTTGTTTTTATCATTCCTTTTTTTCCATCTTTGCACAGGGAGCCTCTGCTTTGTTTGACATGATTGAGTATTATGAGTCGGCAACACATCTCAACATCTCCTTCAACAAGCACATTGGCACCCGGGGTTGGCAGGCTGCTGCTCATATGATGCGTAAGGTAAGGTTGGTCCCGCCTCGTGACAGATTCACTGTTTTTGGATAATTTGTTTCTTAGGTTTGATACAAGAATTTTATTTTCAGTTGTTTGGCTGTATCATTCTGATTAGAGAATATTTATAGTTTATACTTGCACATAGGACTATAGCTAGCTTACTTTGGGATAGTGCCACCTAGTGGATACAATGTCATGTACAGAATTTTAGTATTTTTGAGCCTCCTTACTAGAAGACGTAAAGTAATATTTTAGTACGTTGGTCTGTAATGTAACTATGAAGTTTTTTGTCTTTTTTTATAGACAAATTGCTTGCAGTACTTGGATGCGCGAAATACCCCCTTGCTGGACCACTCCGCACCATTTGTGGCTCGAGCGCTACGCATCAGCAGCAGCTTGACTGTCCTTCACCTTGAAAACAGCAGTCTTTCTGGAAGACCCCTGATGTTATTAGGTAAGTCTTGATCTATAGTCTTGAGTCTCATAATGTCCTAATTCCAACCCTTATATGTCTCAATATCACCTTCATTTAGCTACGGGTCGCTGTGGGGTTTCAGACAAACTGCAAATTCATTCGGATATTACAGATAAAACCTTCACATCTACCAAAGGGATTCCATAGAATTCCATTCTTTTTAAAATACGTTAAAGATTGTACAATTTTGTAATCTCATTTAAACATTTGGCCCCTGAGTTGTGATCTTTTGGGGGGGGGGGGGGGGGCGGCGGCGGGATTGTATTTAGAGTGTGTGGGCTTTGTTATAACCAAAGTTCCCCATATAGCTTACAATTTACATAGACCTCTATGTATGCTCTTTCCTGCTGAGCGCCTTAAAACAACCCGCTCATTAGCATATAATCAGTCTGTCTGGATGGTGAACACATGAATAACTTGTATTAACATGCAGATTTTGCTGGAGATTTCACACATTTCAATGCAGTGGGTGAATTTCCATGATGGGGCATGCCACATAATGTCCTAAAATCCGCATGGATTCCTGTGACGCATGTGAAGAATCCGCTCATAAAATCCACTTAACCTTACCCTAATGCTTGCATTGGGTATTCATGTATTAATGAGCGGGTCAGTAGCTTGTCTAAGGGGGCCCATACACATTAGAGGAAGGTCATCCGAACTCTATTACTACCAGAGGTGTATAGGGATGCATACACCTATCACCCTATAACAGCACCCCACGGGAAGATCGCCTCCTCCTCTGCACAGGTAATAGGAACTACAGTAAAATTCGTTTAACGGAGGAAACACCCTCATCATCCCCAGTTTTGTTTCCTGTCCTTTGGCCATGCATACTGCGGAAGGGACTCTCAGGAGGACCGGGAACACTGTTCTTAGGGAGTCCCAATGGAGAACGGGATTTTGGCGACCGGAAGTCGCTATTACAGATGAATCGTGTTAAAAACCTGTAAAAGTTGAATAGAAAAACTTTGTTATAAAACCGCATTCACCGTTTAAGCGTCCAGCAAACTACCAACTTCTCAAAGCGTTTTTAATAGGTTAATGAGCCAATCCGAGCCACCGGCCATTCACAACAGTAGACCAATAGACTAAACAGAGAGAGAAGGATGTAAAGAGCAGCTCCCATTTTCTATCTTGCATTGTACTCAAGTAATGAGCTGTTGACTATTACCGGAAGTGGCAATGACCACCTATATAGACTCCAGTAACCCGAATGTACATATTTTGAAAGGATCGCTCTGCGGTTAGTCTCATCACATTGGCCGTCGAGAAACCGGAGAAAAAGCCGGTTTTCCTATCGCCGCTTCATTCAAGCAATTAGCGGTGGTTATAGCGGTCAGATACCGGACGATTGGACGCTGGTGGCATATCCTGTGATGTGATGGGACAACCACTTGCAAAATTTGTGACTTGGTGCAAATTGTGCAGCATTAAAGTTCAGTTTCAATGCAATGCGTAGAGTTGGTCCGGATTTAATAATGCTTCTATATACCAATTCCTTCATTGCTATTAGATTCAAGTGTTGCAATCTAAGACCTCATTTACACACATTATTTTGAAACTGTTTTGTAAGGGTAAACACAGAAAAAAAAATCAATGGCAACATACTTTTTTTTTTTCTGATTTTTTTATTTTTTTATTTATTTTTTTTACATTTCTTTTGCATCCAGATTTTGGCTTCATTAAAAAAAAAAAGCTTATGAAAAATATTAATCCAATGCACAAGTCTGAATGAGGCCTCTCTCTCATATGTTTGCACTACAAAATAAACACATGATTTTCTTTTGTGCTCCAGAAGTATGGTCTGCATGACTAACTAATTGCCCCTGATTTTCCACTTCAGCCACAGCTTTAAAGATGAACATAGTATTACGGGAGCTTTACCTCGCTGACAACCGTCTGAACAGCTTACAAGACTCAGCCCAACTAGGAAATGTATTAAAGTTCAACGGCTGTATACAGATCCTGGACTTGCGGAACAACCACATTATGGACTCAGGTGAGTAACAGTGAATCCGTCACCAAAGCAATCAAATCACATTTCTTTCTCTTTCAGATATTTTTTTTTTTTTCTTCCATCAGTTCTTTTTGGGGCAGTGAGTAGCGATAACTTTATCACTGTAAGTTAACACAATACACCTAGGATATCCTACTTCCGTTTTTTGGCCATAGGGAAACCCTAACAAAACTGATAAAGAACACCAAAGAGAGAATCTGTCATGCACCGTCCCTTTAGGCCCTGCAATAGGCGTAACAACGTGTATTCCTTCTGCCTGAAGTGCTCCTTCATCACAACAGACTTCCAACACTGTGATGAAGAGCCATAAGTTGTTTGTAAAAAGCAACTGTATTAATTATTAAAGTGTAACTAAACTTTTAAGAAGTTTTGATCGGTGAGGGTCCGAGCACTGAGACCCCCACCAATCGCTAAAACGAAGCGGCAGAAGTGTTTGGGTAAGAGCTTTGCTGCTTTGTTTCTGACCAGCTTTCCTCGGAGCCGTGTATGGACTCAATAGGAAGTCTATGTGTCTGTACACAACTCAGAGGAAAGCCGTTCAGATAAGAAGCGGCACATTGCTTACCAAAGCGCTCCTGCTGCTTTGTTTTAGTGATCAGTGGGGGTCTCGGTGCTTGGACCCCCACCAATCAAATCTTCTGACATGTCAAAAGTTTTTAAAAAGTTTAGTTACCCTTTAAGCAGTACTTCATCCGGAATAATGAATAATTTTGTAATTCTTTTTTATTAACTGGTGTTATTTTTGTGTTTTCTGTCCGCTAGACAGCTCACAAATATACTGCGGCCATTAAGGGGAGTTCAGAACTTGACAGGTGTCTTCCCAGGCTATCCTTGTCTAGAACAGTCCTTTTAAAGGGGTTTTCCCATCAGGGACATTTGTCATATCCACAGGATATGTCATATAGATGTTGGTCCCACCACTTGGACTCGCACCTATCTCTAGAACGGGGCCCCCTAAACCCCGTTCTACCTTTTTTACTGCTGATGCTGCCTCCCGGCCACTTCCTGACACTATGGTCGGGAGTACAGAAGCAGCGTAGCTCGCATGCTGCGCTGCTTCCGTAACTGCCTTTCACTACTATGGGAGTTATGAAAACAGCGTAGCTCAGCGAGCTACGCTGTTTTCATACTCCCGACCATATAGTCAGGAAGTGACCGGGAGGCAGCAGGAGCAGAAAAAGGTAGAATGGGGTTTAGACATCCCCGTTCTAGAGATAGATGCGGGTCCCACACCTAGCTGACATTTATGACATAACCTCTGGATATGCCATAAATTTCCCTGATGGGAAAACCCCTTTAATGTGTTTCATCCAAAGGAAATTCAGCCTGAAAGTAGGTGGGTCATGGTTGGGGGATTTTTACAAAGCTGGATGTGCGAATTTTGTATCTCTTTCACTTAGGATCTTTATCGAGTTGTTCTTGCGGATGACTCCTAGCCCAGGAGTGTTGATCAATCTGATATTTATTACTTTTTTTATTTTTTTTATTTTTTTTTACATAAAATGTCATGTATTCCAGTTGGCGCTCAATTTTTAATCTTTTTGCTTGTATTAATAAACCTTGGTGATGTCGGCTAACTATATTGCTTTTCCCAATTTCCAGGTTTGGCTTATATCTGTGAGGGGATAAAGGAGCAGCACCAGGGACTGGTAACCCTTGTTCTCTGGAACAATCAGTTGACTCATGCCGGCATGCTGTACATGAGCATGTGCTTGGTAAGACTTCTGACAGAAGTGGACACTAAAACTGTCATCTGTCATTTGTGCCAGTTGTTGTCTTTTATAGTAATTTTCCACCTCTTCACCCATCTTTATCAGGGTCTGCTTCTGGAGATTTCTTGTATTCATACAGTAATTCTGTTTCTCTGTTTATCTCAGCCCCACACTCAGACATTAGAGACTTTAAACCTTGGTCATAATGCAATCGGTAACGAAGGTGTCCGCCATCTTAAGAATGGTCTGATTGGAAACCGCACTGTCCTCCGGCTTGGCCTGGCATGTGCTAAACTCACCTGTGAAGGTATTGTGCATTTGATACACATTGTACTCCAGAATGTGTAGCTATTTATTGATTTGTTTGACTTTCTACCCAGCGGTCTTATCAAATTGCAGCAATTGTACTTTGGATTTTATGGAGTTTAGCTTGGTATGCATTTTAAATAATAATTACTTTGGGAAGCTTACCTTAAGGAAGTTGTAAGGCTCCTTTTACACCTATGTAAATAGGGGTCGTGAAAACGAGCGCCAATCAGTTGGTTGATCGGCGCTCTTTTCACAAGAAGCAATGATTGGTTATGCCTGGGGACGAGCGATCGTTACTACGAACGTTCACCCCATAAGTTTCCATCATGTCGGCAGCACATCTCCCGATAATATTTATTGCTGCATAAAATATGCGAACAGCAGTTAAATGAGCGTTTGCTCGTTCATCGGCTGATCTTTACCCTGTTTTACACAGGTCAAGGATCGGGAGCACATGTTCATATGAAAGCTCGTTTGACCGATCATTGGCCCTTGTAAAAGGGCCTTAAAGAGGCACATTATAAGTGTATGACGCTGATTGGTCACTGATTGGTCAGCGTCATACACTCCTCTGTACAACGCCCACTTGGTCATATAGTAAAACATGCCCAGTTGTGCATTGAGAAACTCATTCGCATAAATCTAATATAGGTCATAACTCCGTCAAAAATGATAGTTTTTCAAAATAAAAAACACTGCTGTAATCTACATTACAGCGCCGATCACATTATGTACAATATAGGCCACTTATAATGTGGTGACAGAGCCTCTTTAAGTTTAAGCCAACCCCTATCCTTATGCCCTATTGTATTACTTTTATGAAACAGAGGGGAGTCCTCCGCTCAAGATCACAGACGAGAGCCCTTCAAAGATTGATTCTTCTGGAGGAGCCAGATTGTCTGTGGATTATACGGATGGACCATCAATTTGCTTCATTTTTCCTGCAGTGATTAAACCTATAATGTAGTGCTGCTGAATGGGTGCCATGATCCCCTGATTTCTATATCCCCCATTGTTGTGTGTTATTACTGAGTGAATTGAGTGCTGACTTTGTTTTGAATTCCAGCCATGAGTATCAGAACATTTTGTATGCACCCTTCATATCTGAAGAAGTGAGTAGTTGTCGCGCAGATGTACAAAACCTACCTGTAATCTACAGTGTGAAGTTCTCGTGTGAGCTGTTTATCAGCGCCATGTGTGGTTCTTTTGGAATGTCAGTATGACCTGGAGTTTTCAGTCGTTCTTTAGAATTGCGGTACAAGAATGCAATAGGACTCGTGCATAAAAACTGTTCTTTCAAAAAGTGTCAGTGTTTCCCGTAGCAACCAGCCAAATCACGTCCTTCATTTCTCCCCTTAATAATTTGTAAAGGCAACATGCATTTTTTTTATTGGAACCGTTTTAATGCATTAGGACCAATGTGTTCTTGAATAGAATTCTGATGATGTTGAAATATTAACGTTATTGGACAGTGCTATTGTTTAGTATATATCTTATTCTGTTTCCAGGCGCAGTGGCTGTAGCTGAGTTTGTGGCTGAATCCCCCCGTTTATTGCGTCTTGATCTGAGGGAGAATGAAATTAAGACCGGAGGTTTGATGGCTCTGTCGTTGGCGCTTCGTGTTAACCAGTCTCTGCTCAGGATGGATTTGGACAGAGAACCTAAGAAAGAGACCGTAAGCGTTGCTCCCTGTTACTTTATTGACTACTTAAAAAAAAAAAAAAAAAAAGATTCTTAAAGGGGTTTCCCAGGAACATATAAATAGCACTTCTCAGCTGGGGCCTCAACATATCGGAAGAATTATGGTCTTTTGACCGCATCCATCTGCAGACTGAATAGAGAAGAGTCCATGCACGTGCAAGCCCGGCTCTTTCTGTAACTCCCAAGACTAAAAAAGAGCTGCACGGCCATCTCTCCTTTCAGCATGCAGCCACTGCTGGCCCCCTCACCTGGCTGAATGGTGGTCGGGGGACTGTTAATATGTCACAAATGTGAATACCACTTTAAATTAACTCCTTAGTAGACATGTAGAGATTTCCTTAGTGATCTATATAGGTCTACCTTTAATACAGGTATGATATATACCCAAATAATCACAGCCCCCACCCTACAACACTGGTTTCTGAAATCCTTACTCTGGACCAAATTTTAACAGTGAATGTTTTGGGAACTTTGAGATTGTTTAGTGGCCAGTTATGTAGAGATGTTTAAGTGCACCTCAAGTTGTGTCCTCCCACCCGATCTGACATCAGGCATGGAGAGACACTGCTGCAAGCAGGGCGGTGCAGTTGCTGTGGCAACCGTACGACGTCCAGGGGATCATGCACAGGTCCTGTTGTGATTCATAGCTCCCGTGAAAGATACTTTCTGCGCATCATACGTAACATACAGTAGATGCTTTAACCTAAAGGGGTCATTCCTGGTGTCAACCACACTTGGGCAGGTTGTCACAGCATATGTAAACCTCTAAACAAGAGCATTGTAGTATAAAGTACTGACCGTACCATTATTATTGACAACTTCGCTTCTTTTAATAGGTCAAGAGCTTTATTGAAACACAAAAGGCTTTGTTGACAGAGATTCAAAATGGTTGCAGGAGAAACTTTGTCTTGGCCAAAGAGAAGGAAGAACGCCTTCAACACTCGGCATCAATGGCAGAGATTGCCAGCACTGCTGAAGAAGAGGATACAAGCACTGCCCCGGAAGAGATTAGCCATGTTACTGAGGACTCCAACACTGCCAATGACAATAGCAAACCTCACTCAGATGACCAAGATGAAGAAGAGATTACTCCTGCCCCAGACGCCCAAGGTCAAGATTCTGACTCTGATACGGAGGAAGAAGAGGAGATAAACGAGGCGATAGAAAAGCCAGCAGAACAGCCTGTACAGAGCGCTCCGGTAGCACCTCCAGCACCTGCAGCACCAGTGGCAGTATCCAGCCCGGGAAGAGGCCACAAAGTATTTTTGGTCACACGGGTTGAAAATCCAAATACTGTGGATGGAGGAAAGGGAGTTAAGGAGAATAAAGGGTCTTCAGTGACCGGAGTGGCCACACCAGGAAGTCCTGCTCTTGCCAATGGACTTGAGGCTGAATTTGGAAGGGCACCTACATGCTGTGATAAGGGTGGGTGCAGTGTATGTTCTTAAATTCTAGGCCATTTCTGTCTTCCTATTTTGTAACTTTTGCAGGTTCTTTTCTCAAAAATACAAAGTTTTGTTTTCATTCAAGAATGATCTCTTTACAACGAAAGCCCGGAAAATACAACGAATGATCTGTGAATTGATAGTAACAAAACTAAATATGTTCTTCAGTCTGAAACGTTGACGTTTTGGGGAAATATTTCTCTGTAGATGGTCAATATCTGGACAGAATATCATCGAAATGCAAGTCAGACTGTTTACAAGAGTAGTAAATGTTGTGCCGTTTGGCTTCTAGGAAAATAGCGGACTCCTAGTTATGAGTCTCCTGTATTTGAGAGAGGAGCTTTCCCCCCCCCCCTCCCGCGCCTCTCCGCCTTCCCCCACCTCTTAGGCTGGAGAATGACCGGCTTCTGTGTATATTTGCGCACACAGCAGGTTGTCAGTCACATCAGAGATCCTATTGGTCAAACTGCACACATTTTTTGTGCCGTTTTGGCTACCTGTAGCTGTGATATGCTGCCCTTATATAGAGCATCATATTAAGCTGACAGATCCACTTATACATTCTGCAAAAAGTCTCCTCGCTTTTTTTGCCCCCCTCTGGTTTGGAGGTATATTCCAGTGTACTCTTTGTGATAGAATTGCCACTGCTATATAAAGGAATAACCTTAACAGAGGGCATGGCAGCTGTGTGGCAAACTAATTTTACCTGTTTTAAAAAGCCAAGTTCAGTCCTGCATATAGATATAGGCCAGTATTGAAAATATAGTTAAAGAAACACTTAAGACATAAGCTATACACGGTTATTCTTAGTACATGGCCTTAAAGGAGTTTTCCCATAATCAATATTTATCACCTATCCACAGGATAGGTGATAAATATTTGATCAATGGGGCTCTGATCGCTGGGACCCCCCCACCGATTACAAGATAAGGCTTACCTTGCCGTTTCTGTCAGCCCCATAATAATGGAACGGTACTGCGCATGCTCGGCCACCGCTCCATTCATTTCCATCGGGTTGCCCAGCGCTATTGTCTTCGGCAGCACCATAGAAATAAATAGAGCGGTGGCCGAGCGTGCGCAGTACTTCTCCATTCACGTGGGGCTCACTAGGAACAGCAAGGGCTGGTGTATGACACCGGCATTCAAAAAGAGTCCCTGTGTCACGCACCACCCTCTTGGGTGCTGGACTAGGCATTATACAGCGTATCCGTGTCGCATCTTGGAATAGTCTTTTAATTACTTACAAAACGGGTAACTTTGGTTGCGTTTTACGAAGTACTGTCAGTATTATGATCTTTCAGCTACATATTGTTTAAGGTCTCATGTACATGAATACAGATTCTATGGTATGGTTCTTGTATCACAAACCGTATTCCCACCTAGCTGCAAATGTCTACATTTTGCATTAAAAAAAATAACCTTTTTCTTTCCCTTCTGCATCTTTTATACAGATACTCATGGAATATATAGTGGCACAGAGTTGGAGGATTTACTACGTGAAGCCTCCATAGAGCCAGACCCATCTCTGAACGTTATAACACTATAAGGTATTTCTATGTCAGACTTCGATCATCACATTCTAGCCAATTCTTCACACTGTGGTGGTTTAATCTGTGGTTTTTTTTTTCTCCCTACAGGATTGGTTCTTCCGACTCTTTGGGTTATCTTTTCTTCATACCCTGAATCCTTTTTACGACCCCTTTCATCTCGCCTTAAGAAATGGGGCCCTATAGGATCACGTGACACGGGTTCACTTTTGAGAACTTTCAACTGATCCTAAATTTGCTTCCCCATATGATGGCAATAAGGGCAGACACAGTTCCTGCAGGTAATGGAATTTGCACAGAGTAAACAAAAAGCTCATTAGCTTTAAGTTGACATTCCCCAGATTGGGTTATTTCGGAGACAAGAGGTTATTTTACGGAGAAAAGGGCCTGGTGGGTCTCTCCCAAAACACACTGGACTGTTACTGGTTCTGGGAATATCTGCTGATGAGGGCTGCTATGGACAAATAAACTGACCCTCACAATTGCCCACACTCAGTGGAACATCCATTCATCTACATTATACAATATAATAGGGTTTTTGCAGCCCCTTATATACATCCCACTGCTTGAGTTACACGTATGGATACAGAATTCACTACATTACTCACTTGACAATAGAATCTGCCTCTGGGGATTCGAACAGGCTGAGCGTATTCTAAAAAAAAAAACCTTCATTCTCTATGGCCGGGACTTTATAGGGTGATATAGGGGTTTATGCATATAGGGGTGGAAACTTCCTTACTATAGTGAATAACCGGTCTGCCTGCTTCAAGCCGTGTGATGTTACTAGGGCTGAATCAGTGTCTGATGGAACCAATACCCTATTTATTCCATTTGTTTGAGTTTTTTTAGTACTTTAACCTATTCTGCTCTGGTCAGTTTAGCATGTTTTTTTCTGATATCCACTTTTTTTTTTTTAAGGATCATATCAACCAGAACCCAACATCCTCCATCCAAACCTAGAATGATGAGATGTTTGTGTTCCATGTTTACCACCGTCCCCGGTGGTCTTGGTCACAGTCTTGGTCATCTTTTAGACTTAGCTAGTAAGTTACATAGAGCAACACGTACTTCAGAAACCAGGGGTGGTGAGTGGTAACCCTGTGATTTTTTTTGCCTAGTCTCCCTCTATCCCCAGTTAGGCCAGTTCCCTGAAGAATCATGAATGAAAAACTAAAGTAGTTGGGTCTTGTATGAAAATAATGTGGTGGCGGACAAAAGAATGTATTATTCTGGCAATAGCCTTGTAAATCAGGGAACCAACCGAATTTTTTAACACATCAATAAAAGATGTGCAGCCATTGACATGGACGACCAATATTTTGTCTTCATTCTAATTTTTTTTTTTTTTCCAAATCGTCTACCTGACCTGATTTTTGCAGCCTTTTGGTTACTGGCTGTACTACTTGGTAGTCAAAAAACAATCCGGTTTTAGGGAGCGGGTATAATATAGAGCAGTGGTCTCCAACCTGTAGCTCTCCAACTGTTGCAAAACTTCAGCTCTTAGCATGCCCTGACAGCTTGTTGTCGTTTCCTAACTGCAGGAGTGACACAGATCGGAGACCGCTGGATAGAGCATTTATGAATAGAGATGAGTCTCATATTGTATAATATCGACTGGTAAGCTTTCAAATTGGCTAATCATGTGGCTCGGGCCCGGAGTGCAGAGCACTGTAGTTGCAGCAATCAGGGTTGGATTCTTTTCTTCTGAAGCAGAACCCCCCCCCCCCCCCCCCTCTCGATTGATTAGCTATATTATATGCCTTTTTATATTTGGTTACACTTACAGCTTTGTATATGTCCCAAATTGTATTCTGTTTTGGAGCCAAACGATGACTGTTCATACCAATGTTTCCCCACTCGTTCCATTCCCGGCTCTGGTAAGATAAATATGCACTTAAACTATATGTGGTTTGTCCCGTCCTGCCCCATCATGTGTGGCGAGGCACGTTTTTATATATAATTCTGCCATGAAGTAGAATACACCATGATGGTTTGGCGAAGAACCTGCACGTTTCATTCAAGCACATGTAGTGTATTATCGTGATCTCGCATACGTCGTCAGATTTGTGTTGGCACATTACATGTTTGTGTTGAAATCATGCAAAGTTTTGTCTGGCCTCCGATGCTTGATGAGAAATTAATAATGCTTCCAAATTGACACACATTGTATGTGGCAGAGACAAACACATGAAATGTACAAGTTAAAAGGCTTGTCCTGTGGATAGGTGATAAGTGTTTGATTGCTAGGACCCCCACTTATCAAGGAACCGGCGTCCCCAGCCCCCTGAATGGACAGAGCGGCGGTCCCGCAGGCTCGCTGTTGGTCCATTCGTTCTCTAAGGATTACCTGAGAACTGTACTCGGCTATCTCCAGCAATCCCATGGAGAGGCCCTGCGCAACCGCCGCTCCGTTCATTGAGGGGACTGGGGACACCTGTTCTCTTGATCAGTGGTGGGACCCCCAGCGATCAAACCCTGGATAGGTGGTAAGTAGTTGTGGTAGGATAACTCCTTTTTAAAGCGCATTTCCCTCTCACCAGTGAATAAGACCTGGAGTCGCCCTGTACTATCAGATGTTTCTTAGATATATCGGTTTCTGGGAAAGCTGTGTGACAACCAATATGGCAGCCATTACATCTCCCACAGGGTTTGTGAAACGGTTTTACTAGAATCCTGAATGGTAAACCTGGCCAGTTATGCAGTGATCTATGCATGGCTCCAACTTTCCGTTGTATGAGATAAGGCTAAGTTCACACTAGCGTTGGTATACGTTTATCCCTCTTCCATCAAAGGAAGAGAGGGTCGAAAGATTAAATGGAAAGCAACGGTTCCGTCAGAATTACCATTGATTTCAATGGTAATTCTTTTGTTTCAGTTGCTCTCCGTTCGCAAGGTTTCCATTTTTTTTGACGGAACCAAAAGTGCAGTCTGCGGAACTTTTGTTTCTGTGAAAAAACGGAGACCTAGCAAACGGAGAGCAACTGAAACAATAGAATTATCATTGAAAACAATGGTAATTCTAACGGAACCGTTGCTTTCCATTTAATCTTTCGATCCTCTCTCGGAAGAGAGGTAAACCTATACGGACGCTAGTGTGAATTTAGCTTAAGGAAAAACATGGCTGCTTTCTACCAGAAGCAGCGCCACCCTTGTCCATAGACTGTTATTGCAGCTCTGCCCCATTCTAGGGAATGGTGTTGAGCTGCAATACCATACATAGCCCAAGTGGCGCTGTTGCTGAAAGAAGGCAGCCATGTTTTTTTCTACAACCACTTTGACTGGATACACACTGTCGCCCAGGAGAGCCGTCCGTTCAATAGTGAGAATTCAGGACCTTGGGGAAGCTAAGTGACAACCCATGTGGGAGGTGTAATGGGGCTAGGTCTTGGACCCGTGTTACTTGTTGGGGTTCTTTAAACTGCTGTTCTCTGCCAACATACATGATCAAAATCTATCTGCCTGGATATATACATTTTAGTTTTCCACAAAATGATATCCCACTCTCCATATCTTGTTATGGAGCAAGAAGTAACCCCTCAAGGAGTATGTGTTGCGTACACTCAGTGGAAGGCGCTGTTTTCTTTGTACTGTTCATGAGACTACAGCAGCCGGTCTTTTCTTGATACTTGTACAGATGCCATTCACGTAAGCAAGGACTGGGAACGGCCTCTTCCATTGAGTGTAATGATACAGTATAAGAAACTGGCATGTTTACAGAAGTAATTTTATTTGTAATTTATTGTACGAATCGATATTTATGCAAGTTTGTGTGTATGAATCTATTGAAAAGAAGCACACATTCATCTGTTTTTAACCATCTCCTTTTATTGATCGCCACCCCATTGTCTAGATATTGGAAATGCTAAATAAAATGATCCTCAAAGGTGCGATATGGGAAATGCAAACCTTATGTGCAATACAGCCCCCCGTTACGCTACACTACACATTGCTTTGCCCACCTCTTCTCTATATGGTCACCCCTTATATACACCCTACAATTATGTGCTGTGTTTTAAAAGGGTTTTCTTCCTATTGTCGAATAAAATGATTTCTTATACGTCTCATTGCGTGTCTATTCTATACCAGAGCGGGATTGCAGCACTCCGTTATCTGTGATGTATAAAAAGGAACGCAGTTGCTGTTATTTACTAAAGTTTTTTCTAAAATGACATTTACAATTTGGAACTTCCCCACTTCCTTCACTCCTTGGTTGTTGTTGATCTGTTCCACAGTTTGCTGGCAGCCACCACTAGGGGGAGCTCACTACATATTTATCTCTACAGCTCCTATTCACTTCAATGGGAGAAGGCTGTCATACTGTGAACCGCGGCTACAAGTGTGTCGGCAATTTGTGGTGTGAGCAGTAAAGCAAAATAGCTCATCGGCATAGGTTTCGGGAGCCGGACCCTGACCCATCAGCTATTGATGGCCTATCCCGAGTATAGGCCTTACATTTTTTTGGGGACTGGACAACCCCTTTAGACTTTTTACATCTAGGTGGCGGTGCACTCTAAAATATGTGGCACACAAGTGCATCTAATATATGCTAGTTTCTGCAGAAGGGTTGTCTTCCATGTCGTTATAAGCGCCCTTCTTCAGGCCCTTTTACCCGAGCCTATGATTGGACGAACGAGCGCTTATACGAATGCTTGTTACCGATCATTGGCCTGTATAACATGCCCAGCGATCAGCCGACACATGAGCAAACCTAAATAGGGATGTACTGCTGATAATAATGAAATATATGTGCCCGAACTATTGCATTTACCATCATTTGGGCACATATAGTACTGAAGAGTTCCATGTAAGTGGAGCTAAACAAGCGCAGATCGACTTACTACAGGCCAGTGTAAAAGGACTTTTAGTCTTCCTGCCAATTGTCACAGGGAATGATGTTCCATGTTCTAACTGGTTGGATAAATTTCAATATGAACATTATAGTAACCTAGACAGAACAATGATCATTACTGATTTTCATTTTGTCTATGGATACCATTGCATGTCCTACAGGTTTCTCGGGTATAGCCACACGTTGTGAAATTGCACTAAACCATTCACATGACGTTTTCGCCCTACCTTTAAAATATGCATCGGGAAAAGCTCCTGACGTATGTTTACTATTGGCATCTGTCACCCATAGACTATAACGGTATACATTAAATATATTCGTTGTGAACTCTCATGACCGTTTTCACGACATATGTTAAATGGTTACCATTATAGCCTATGGGTGACGGATTAAGAGGTTGTACCGACATGTTCCAGCTAGATGGAGGACAGCTGATGTAGCCCTATGGCTATGGATAATGTGTACATTGGGAGTTTACCTGACGTATGCAAAAACGTGGTGCACCCCAGCAGGCAGCATCGTACTAGATCTACTGGAGAAACCAAACCTGGGGTTGGGGAGTTTCTGCTTATGATACAGCTGTCTCTTGGTTTTCTGTTTACAGGGTACATTATATAAAACGCAATGACTTCCGGTTACAGTGACACGAGCATCTGCTTCATGGAGCGGGAACGGCACTTGTTATTTCAGCTGATTTAAAGCTCCGTACATCCAGCTATAAGTTATGGAAGCTGCAGCAGTGACTGCCTTTCGGTAACACTTCTCTACTATTTTATGTAGTGGTGGCTGCTTGGTTGCATTTTTACTCTGCTTCATTAGTGAACGGCTTTAGGCCTCATGCACACGACCGTAGCCGTGTGCACGGCCGTGATTTTCGGGTCGGCCGGCTGCGGACTGTCAGCCGCAGGCCGCCCGCACATGCACATGGCCGCGGCCATTGTTTTCAATGAGCCCGGACCGCAGAACCGGGCCGTAATAAGACATGCCCGTTCTTTCTGCGGTCCGGGCTCCCGGGCCGTGCACGGACTGCAAAAACTATGGTCGTGTGCACGGCCCCCTAGAAAAGAATGGGGCCGCAATTCTCCCGTGGATTTTCGGGGGAATTGCGGCCGCAAAAACACGGTCGTGTGCATGAGGCCTAAATCTGTGATTGCATCCTAGCTGCAATGTCCATTGGGAGCCCGAGGCAAGAAGAACAAGCAGAATTTCCTGCCTTGGTTCTTTCAACTTATTTCATTTGTTATTTCACGGCAAAACCAAGGCAATTCCTGGCAAAAAAAAAGTGCACGGTTTAGCCGTCCGAAAAAAATGTTCCCTTTGGCACGTGTGAGAGCACACTTACGAGTCCACTTGGTGTGCTCAGATTGGCTGCTGCGTAAAGGCGCTCGTTCACCAGAAAAGCCAGTACATGGATGATTTCCAACAAGAATAAAATGATTATAAATTTAGATGAATACGTGCCATGTTTTTCTTTTTCTGTGTGACACAGGGAGGGTACACTGCCAAATAGTCTAGTTTCGCCCTTCACCCATGACTGTACCACTGGAAAGAGGGTCCAGCCCCAGGGAGACCCGGAGAGGAACCGCTCAATGCCTTTTTTTAAATGTATTTCACAGGAGCCGGGGGTTTATTTATCTGGGAAGTGTTCTTTTATTATTCCTGCCTGAAACTCATGACCACGTTGGCCCCTGCGAGCTCTGGGAAGACCAGAGATTCCTTCAGAACGCCTCCCAGGGTCCATTAAACAAGTTGCTGTTGAGGTGTGTTTAGAACCGCATCAATAAACCTCATCTGAAAAATGCACGCTTTTTTTTTTATTTTTATTTTACTGCGTTTTAGTGCATTTTTCTAGGTCAAAAAAATGCATCAACTCACTGTAAAAATGCATGTGTTTTTTTTCAATGCCGTTTTAACCGCAACGTGTGAATGGACCCTTACTGACCTCTCATCCAGCTGAGCAGGACAGGGAACTGCCAGGTGTCTTGGTCTGAGGAGCTGCTGTGCCTTCTGTCTGTAGCCGCTGTTTGATTCCTTTCAGGTGGCAGGACATGACGACTGTTTCATGATGGCTGTCCAATAGACCTTCAGGCAAAGCAAGTTCATCGCTTACTAGGCCTCTGGAAAGGTGAATATGCAAGATCCTTCAGATTCTCCACTGCATATCCCAAGCCTGGTACCCTGAGGTAGTTACATACCCTTCTAAGTTTGTTTGTTTTTTGTTTTGTTTTTTATCCGTTTAACTCATGTAAGTGTTTTGTCTATTTTTAGATGCCCCCAAAAAAGAATGTAATGTTTGTAGAAGTAAGCTTCCATCCACTTATAGCTACGTGTGATGCCATGTGAGGTTTGCATTGAGAAAATTGTGTCTGAGGACTTTCCCTTATTGAAAAGCATGAGAATCATGATCAAAGCCGAAGTTCGTAAATTCCTCAAGGCTATGCAAAAACAGCCTGAGCACCCTAGTACCTCCTCATCAGTTAATGTTCCCACGGATAATTCCAGTTATGAGGAGGGGTTATAGGAGGGGTCTCTGAGGACATGTCTGGAAAACCTCTCTACTCCTGAGGAGACTGATCTGGCACTAAATAGGGTCAGTCACCATGAGTGAGGAGGAACCAAAGGAAGAAGGGTAATTTAGGGATATCATGTTTGAGAGGCTAGAATCCAGAAGGAAAAATTTTCCTATTTATAAAAATGTTCGGGCCTTAATACGCACAGAATGGTAAAATCCACATAAAGTTTTTATACACAGAGCAGTAAAATGCCAAGACCCTTATGACTAACAGGAGACTACCTCCTGGGATAGAAGTCCTCACATCTAAGGTTTGCTGCAAAGCTTCCCTTACGCTTGATGACACAGAGGACTCCATGGATAAAAAGGCTGATAGTTTTCTTAGGAAGACCTGGGGATCATTAGCAGCTGCTATTAAACTCCATTTCACCTCAACTTGTGTCGCTAGATCCTTTCTAATATGGCTCAATCAGTTAGAATCGCACCTGAAAAATAAAGTCAAAAACTCCATCCCAACCTTAAAAAAGGCAACCAGTTTTATTGTCCTTCGACTTACTGCTAGATCTGCTGCACCATCCAACTCTGCCAGAAGAACCGTTTGGTTAAAATAATGGTCATGGAATGCAGGTTCCAAAAATTGCCATCCCATGTGAAGGGGACTATTTGGGGTCCTTTCTTGGTGTTCTTGATACAACAGAAGGTCTGCTCTTCAGTAAGCAGTCCACAGTGACGCCGACCGAGTGGCAGGTAGGTTTTCTAATTTTTTTTTATTTTTTTTCTGCTTGATAAAGTTTTTCCCAAAGTTGCTGAGCCCCTCCACAAGAATATGGTGAGGGATTTTATTCTTCCCTTTCTCTGGTAAGAAAACCAAACTCATCCTACAGTTCAGTCATCAACCTAAAACAGGTTCCTGATTTACCAATAATTCTAAATGGAAACAAAATCTAAGGTCCACCTTCACTTTCTAGAATGCTTCATAATGTCTGTCTTTAAACACGCCTATTACTGTATTCCCCATCACCAAATTTTTTAAAGGTTTCTGCAGGTAGCGGTATATCTTCGTTCTTACCTCATCCACCTGCAATACTGTGCCCTATTAGCTGGAATCTATATATAGTCCCTCGGGCTACCAGTGGTAGCGGAAATGGCAGCACATGTGAGGGAGGGAAACATTATGTTCATATTTTACGTATACCACTTTCTGCTAATAGGAGAATGCAACAAATTGGTCCAATGACAACTGGTTCTAGAGATCTAGAAAGATTAGGATATCTCCTAAACACAGAGAAATCATCACGGATTCCCTCCCAAGTTCTGACATTCTTGGCATTCTTCTGGCTCAAAAGGCCTTTCTCCCCTGCCCAAAAAAAGTGAAACATCTATTTCAATTGGTAAATTCAGGTTTTCATCATCTAGTCCTTTCCATTCTCAGAGCGATGTGCCTGGTAGACCAGTTCACATCCTCTGTCCGAGCGGTTCTTTAGGCCCAGATTCATGCCAAGCAATTGCAGCTGGAGATTCTGAAGCATTTGAATGGGTCAAATTTCAGACTTAAAAGTGGTTTTCACACAAAGGGCATTTATAACCTATCCACAGGATAATGCATGATAGCTGGGGGCCCCACTACTGAGATCCCACCGATTATTGGCTCCATCGCAGTGAAGATGATTTTAAATGGAACGCATGCGCACTGCCGCTTCATTCAATGTCCATAGGGGCCAATGGAGGCACAACAATTCGTTTGTTGCATCCTTTGGCTGGCCGTGTGCCACAGTTGTGGTGTAACGACTGCGATCATGTGCAATCCCCCCCCCCTTTATTGGACATGAAATAAATATAATGTATTCTCACCGCAGCGCTCTTCACTTCTCTCCTCCGCCTCCCTCAGCATGTCGCGGCTCATACACGGTCCTGATGCCTTATCGCAGCACTCAGTGAATGCTGCATCACATTCAACGTCCTGACGCTGCCCAGTACCATGAAGCCGCAACATGCTGAGGGGACCCGAAGGGGAGATGCAAAGGGACGGGTGTGCGCGCACACACTTTTTTTTTTTTTTTTTGCCCAATGGGGAATAGGGCAAGGTACAAGGCTGGGAACGGTCATTGAATTCTGCTATCATTTCGGCAAGTTTTCTGGCATATATTATAATAAAACTGTCAGGCAGGGGTGGTTTCGCCTCCTTTTGTTAAACCACACCCATACTGGCGTCGGTGGTGAAAGTTTCTTAAAAGCCAAAATTTTTAGCTCAATTGGCGCTTTCAGGCCTTTTTCAACTTTTCTACATCAGAAAATTGACAGAAATGATAATAAATCCCTACCCCTCCGTAGAGTTAAATTGATAGTTTTGGATTCCTATAGCCACCACTAGGGGGAGCTTTCTGCATACTGTTTATACGTTGAATTAAATAACTCAGCAGTAATCGCCTATGTTCCCTCTAGTGGTGGCTGTAGGTAGCCACGCGTTTTTCTCTTGTCTATTCAGACATTTTTATCTCGGTATCAGAAAAGAATGATCAAATGCCACTTTTCACATCTGCAATTTGTCTTATAAATGAGGATTGGTTGTTTTCACTCTATTAGCCTAGGGCTCCATGGCGCTAAACCGCAATTATGTTAGATATGTGGTATCGCGTGTAATATATTCCCATGGGGTGGAATGAAATTGCAAGTGTACATCCACTTCATGATACTATAATATGGCTATTTAAAAAATTGCCATGCACCCCACCACCCGATAACCCTTTTAATTTTTCGGCAATCCAATTTTTCCCTGTGAACTTCTGCAGGAGATGGGATCCGATCCGGCTCTTGGCTGTAAATATTTTTCTCATGCATTAAACTTATGAACTTGCTAATGTATGCTATGTGCCCGTACACTAGTGTAAGCATTGTACTATCCTCACACAAGGCAGCTTTCATAGCCGGTTTATCAGTACTCATGTGACAAACATTGTATGCAGCGTAATATGTGATTAAATACGCCAAGGTCATAAAAATAAAATGTGTGGACCCCAACTGCGCTACGAGCGCAACCATAGAGCACCACTCCATCATAACTGCTCTCCGTTCAGGACTTGAAACTGTTCAAACATCGCAGCTCAAAATTCCTGCAAAAAATGCAATTTAACTGCAATGTGTGAACGCAACTCTGCTTTATTTCCCAGTGCTTAGCCTCCAATTTATTACGGCCCGTTCCACTTTTCCCTTCCATTATTTACATTCACCACTAACTGCACCTCTCAGACCCTTGAAATCTGGAAAAACTGCAGCATATGTTCCTGAAATTGTAAAGCACAAAAACCTTCTTATTTCACCACAACATAGTGACGTTTCGACCCCAGCATTGCTTCTAAGGGATAATATGCTGCCTCACGTAGTCACCATACAGAGGTGCACAGCTGCCTATGCCCATATGGATAGCTGATGAATCTTTTATCGAAAGTCAACCTCTTTAATGATAAGACAGTATGCAGTAAGCTCCGAAGCTCCCCCTAGTGGTGGCTGCAGGAAGACAGAACAATGGGGGGAATATATTAATTTCAAACGCCGGTCTTAAACTAATTTACATCGGTGGAAATCTGCCAAATATATCAAGAGGTGCACACCTCCTAATATATTTTGTGCATCTATGGCTGTCCATGTGACAGGAATGCAAATATGCGCCTGCTATAAGCATGTGTAGATTTGCACCATAACATATGCCAGTTTTTGGTGTAAAGTAGGATAAATCTTCCAATGGAGGCCCAGCACCTTTCAGATATACCCGGCACCCTTTTTTTTGCCATTAGTAAAAAGTCTCAAATGTTAGCGCAACTATGCCATGGGCCAAAATTTGTGACTTGTTTTGCCTGAAAACTGGCTTAATCTTTTTAATATATTCCAACCATTATCTGTTAATTATATGTATATGCAGGGGGTTTGGAGCTCTGTATCAGAATAACAAAGTCCTGACTGCTATAGAGATATTCTAAGAAATGAATCGACTCAGAATTTTGGACCTAAAAATGACATGATGATAAAAGTTGGCGATTCACTAAAAGGGCAGAATAGCATTTGCCACCTCCAGTGCTTCTATCTTTGTATGTACGTGAATTTTAAATACGTTGATGTTTTTGTTTTCTTTTCTTATATATTGTACAATTCTACTCACAATTGTGGTTTGAGGGATGCTAATATCACAGCCATGGGCGTCTTATGCCGCTATAGTCTATAAATGATTAAAACATGCTGGAGTTCTTCTAATACAAACACAAAGCTCCAAGGTGACATGAAATACCCCTATAATCTCCCAGTAAGGGGCACATTAATCCTCACAATGCACAACTTGTAGTAGTATTTCTAACGCTGCATACTGGGAGTGATTATATTACCGCTCACTTTTATCAAATGTAGCCAAAGAATTATTACAGACTGGGATCGCTATATATAAAATCACCTGCTACAAGGTTCTGTTTCTTAAAAGTGGACATACGTATGTTCTGTAAGGAATGGACCCTCAGAATAATTTCTTCTTTTGAGCTGAATTAACCCTAGTCCGACACTTAGTCCCCATACATGATCAGCACTGCTACATCAGTGACTGCAATCCAAATGGGATCGCTCTGCCCCTTATGGCATAAATGTACTTTCAAGTTCTTTTTTTTTAGAAAATACCAAGATATTGCTTAAATAACAATTGCTCAATATGTTTCCTGTGGAATAATAATCCAATTATCTGCAAAGTGAATGCAAATATGGTTTCCTGAGAAAATCTTTCATTTCACTGTCAGTAGATGACAGATTGCATTTTCTTGTAGAGTGTAAATGGGAACAAGGCAACGGGCTGTAATAATTCAGACTTTAATTTCTGATTAATAGGTGGGCTACAAGGGTGAGGTCCTACGTAGTGGCAAACACAAGCGGTAGCTAACGGTCGCGCGAAAGTCATGCGGCTGTTGGCCTAGGCAAGTGAGCCGAACTTCTGCCACCGCTGTGTGGGACCGTATCCTAAAAAGGATTGTAATAAGGAATATACGTAAATAAATTTTTGCATAAATCTGGTTAAAGGGGTTTTCCAGTAACAAGAAATTTATGGCCTCTCCTCAGGATAGGCCATGAATATCTAATTGGTGGGGGTCCGACTCTCTGTAGCCCCGTGGTGCTTGTGCGAGTGCTGCTTCCCCTTCATTCCTTATCTGCTCGTACTGTAAATCGCGGACACACTTGTAGCGGCGGTTCATAGTATTACAGCCTTCTCCCATTCACTTGAATGGGAGAGGGTTGTCCTACTGTGAACCGCTACCACAAGAGTATTGGCGATTTACAGTACGAGCAGATAAGGAATAAGGGGGAAGAAGTGCTCGTATGGGTGCTGCAGCCTCTTCAAAACAGCTGATTGGCGGGGGTGCAGAGAGTCGGACCCCCACTAATTAGATATTCATGAGGATAGGCCATCAATTTTTTATTACTGGAAAACCCCTTTAATGCACCAGTGAAAGAGTGCCTTTTCTCTACCCGCGGTTAATTGGTAGTTTGTTCTTGAGATGAAGACCAGAGTCCTCTGTGTCACGGCGGTGGGGAATATGGACCCACTGGGCCAATCTGCCGTAATGGAGTAGCAGCCGGTCAAACAAAATGTCAATGACCGTCACTAGTGCGAGAGTACCTGGATAGCAGGTTTGTGCCAGACTATCAGAAGCTGGCTTGTGCTGTATAATTGGGTCTTGCCTCGGATACAGGACACGGGAGCTTTAGTCGTCACAGACACTGGACTTGACGGATACAGGATAACGCTAGGGAACCTTTGCAGACCAACATGGTTAGAGACAACATTGCTCAGGCAATGAGGAAGTGGCCAAAGTTCCTTTTAAAGTCCAGGGTGTGCTGGGATTGGTTGGGAGCAATATTCGTGGTGTGCACGCTTGTCCCCGTTCTTACAGGGTGGTATATAGAGCAGAGTGCGCCGGTCAGCTCTGCAGAATGACTTCTAGGGGCACACGGACAGAAGGGTTACATAAGGCAGGATGTTTTCCAGCCCCCTTAGGGGCAGTTAGGGAGAGGGGGTGTTTAGTAGACAGTATTGTACCCCATAGTAAAGGGGTCTGTTCAGACTGCTGTTTTCCTAAAAATATAAAATTGAAAAGTTGAGCAGATCTTGGCTTTACGTTGCCGTGTGATGCACGTCTAAATACAATGATATATATGAAAACGCTGACGTTTAGAAATCCCTGGACTTAGAACAGCTGAGCAGTCGATAAGATGCAGCACCTGGTGATTTCTCAGTAATGTAGACCGCGTATGAGACTTTATTGCTAGTGTGATGTGAGAGAGTTCATTTTACCCTTTGGCACCCGGCCATTAGATCTTCTCATCTGCCTTCACCCTATAGCTGTATATAAATGGCCATTGTTGTATTCCGGTGTCAGCTGAGCAAGAAGGGATTGCATGGACGGGGAGGGGGGAGAGAAAGGGGGGAGATATGATTAATAAAACAACTGATGGAAGGAGAGAACCAGGCACATGGTCTTCTGGAGCTGGAAGGAAAGACCCAAGGTGGGAGAAGTGGTGCCTCAAGGAGCAAGGGGTGGAGGAGCCCTGCTGACAGTGACCCAGGGACCTAACACGAAAAGGGGAGTGTGACCAGCACATGATCCATGGAGGGGGGCACCACAGACACAAGAAAGAAGCAGCGAGAGGGAGAAGCCAAGAAAGGTAAGAAAATCCAACTGCAGGGACAGGGGAAGGATTCTCTGCCATCCTGGGAGACAGCAGTCTATGGAGGGAAGAGCGGAAGACTTTACAAACATGACAGCAATGAGAAGCAAGGAGCAGGGATCAGCTGCGGTGTAAAGCCCCCTTTTGTCTCCCCTGCATTGCTGCACACTCAGGAATGTGTGTGCATGTCCTTTCATTCTTTTTTACAGAGATCCTAGCAACGAGCTGCTCTCCGGCTGTTGTAGAACTACTAGTTGCAGCCTGCCCTGCAAGTATAACAATAGTTATTAAAGCACCGGTTGAAATCCTCTGGTTTTGCCAAAGCTGCGGCGTTCTGGATTTCCTTGCTTTCAAGAACCTGTTGCATCCATCCAATAAGCATGTACCTCACCTTGTCAGTACCGGGAGGAGAGGATGAGGCAGCAACGTATAGAATCCATGGAAATGTGGCAACTGCAGACCATTTCCGTTTACTACTATGGTTCCTGCAGTGGTGTCTGTTTGCCCAATGCCATGTTATCAATGTATGGAATTAGATATTGGGAAAGTTGGGTGAATACATAGGACTGCGTGATATACCACAGACTCCTGAATAGCAATTCTGCCACTCCTGTGTCACTGCAGGGCAGGGCTGCTATTTGTGACTTTGAGATTGTTGTCAATCATTGTATAAGGAAAAGTTCAACAACTTTCTAAGGTATTTTGGGGGGAATTGATCAACTTTTCTACACCTTGTCTGGTGTAGAAAAGTCACAAAAGGGCCCAAAAGTTGCAATTTGCGTTGCAAATCGTGATTTATTTTTTTAAATATTTTTTTTTGTAAATTCTTTATTTTCATTTTAATGTGGGGAAGGGGTAAAGGAAACAATGAGTTAGAATAAATGTAGTAACGAGAACAACAGAGTGTGGTGATAAATGAAATAAAGTTACAATGTAGTTTGCTGACTGGGACTCTGTTCAGTGTTAAGGAACTGTGTCCAATGTTCCTAAATCTATACAAATTTATCTTGTTGACCAGCAGATATCCATCTCACTCTTTCATATGAGGCTATGACGTAAAGGCTATGTAACCTTTGAAAGGTAAAACATTTTTTAAAATAAAAAGGTGTATCAGTGTGTTTTGTGTAACTTTGTAAATACTTTTTATTAAAAATTATTTTGACTTTTTTTTTTTTAGATACAGCTGCTCTGTATTCTCTATCCAGAACCTGACGGATTCAGTGAATGGCACTAGATACAGCTGCTCTGTATAGAGAATACAGAGCAGCTGTATCTAAAAAAAAAAAGCAAAAATAATGAATAATAATTAATAAAAAGTATGTACAAAAAGTTACACAAAACACACTGATACACCTTTGTCATTAAAAAAACCCAAAACTAAAGATTTAAATTGCCCTTCAAAGGTTACATAGCCTTTAATTGTTTCAACCATTCTAGAATGTTACGAATCCTTTCCTTTCCAATATCTCTTAGGCCATGTTCAGACGTAAGGGAAAATTTCTGCTGCAGATTTTGCTGCAAATTCGCAGCAATTATGTATTGAATCTGCAGCAAAATTTGCATATTTGACAGTTCATTCAGACATGGTGGCTATCACATCAGACTTGCTGCAGATTTCAGCCTTTGCATTGCGAAGTCTGAAATCCGCAATGAAAATCCACTGCTTCTCCGCAACAGATTGTGCATGCTGCGGCGTGTAAATTCTAATTTTCCGCAACCTCTAAACTAGGTTACCTAAAAAGCTATAGAAGCCAAAGGACAAAAAGGCGGCTGCGGATTTCCACTGCTACGTGTCCGCAGTGGAATTTTGCCACGTCTGAACATTCCCTTCGTGGTGTTCAATAGGGATATACCGCCGCCCTCGCCATTTTTGTAAACAGTGATGTGGCTTCCTAACGGCCCAACAAATTTATTATAAGTTGTGCCAGAAAACTGGTGTAAATTATAGTGGGAATCCATACTAGCTCCTAGATTTCACTCTGTGGGGTGTAGCAAGATCGAATCCCCATAGAGGCCCCGTACCTTGCACATCCAGATCGGACTACCCCAACAAACTACCCCCACCCCCCATCGGACAATAAAAATATGAAATAAAATAGATAAATAAGTATACTCCACTATATGCTCCCCTTCACTTCTCTGGGTCCTTTAAGGCTCTCACTGCTGACGCTGGTCAGCGTCAGGATGTTGTATGTGACGCAGCATGAGGAGGGGACACGGAGGGGAGAAGAGAAGATGAGCGGTGAAGAGAGCATCCATTTATTTTATTTTATGTCCAATCGCAGGGGGGAATGGTTGGCGCATAGCTGCAGTCTTTACACCACAATTTTGGGGCACGTCCCGCGAATGGATGCAACAGATGTATTAAGAAGCGTGCGCCTTTTAAGAAATCTGTTATATCTTACTCCATCTATAGATATTTACTTATTTTAAGAAAATACATCTAAACATGATCGAATTTCGGTTCTGCGTCCCTTTTTTTTTTTTTTTTTTTTTTTTTTAAAGTAAGGATGGACAGTGTGAACGTGGCATTTCCACTCTTTGTAGTTGGATTCACCTGTTTATGATTCTGGCAATGTATTTCATATGATGATGTGTCTCTATTCAACCTCATGATTGTATTTTTATTTTTTTTAACTCTTCCTCCTCATGTTTCCACCGCTTTCTGTGTAGTTGCTACAATGGTGTCACGCGCTTTGCTCTTTGCAGTCTCATTTGCAGTTTTTCTCACGCAGATCGTACTCAGCAGACTGTCAGACTCGCTACTCACCCTGGCTGATTCTGCTCACACTTTCTCTCTTGTCATTGCTCTTTGTCCCAGTCTCATCCTTACCCACTTACCCTCCTTACCCCCACATGCCAAGGCCCGGCTCCCCACTCTATTTTCGCTACTCTCCCCGCTCTTTCTTTCTTCCCTTTGTCTGTCTCTCACCCTAGGGTCGCTCGGACATCTAGTGAATCCGCACCATTCTCACCGTCCAGCTCTCGTCTTTGTGGCTGGAGTCCTCGGACTGCTGTTCAATGTCATTTATATGGCTGTTACTGGAGCTTTTCAAGGTAAGTCTGGTTCTGAGGTATTTTAAATAGGTTCGTAAAGAACCCAACAACCTATTTGTCACTAATAAATGTACCTAATCTGCTTGTTTTTTTTTGTCTAACTAGGTCTAAACTTTTTTGATGATTAATTTCTTAATATGTATTTATAGTGTTCGGAGCTCCGTTTTCCTTATACAGAGCTTCAAATACCCTGCATAGCCATAGAGTTAAATGATAACATTCAGGCTGCCTGCAGCCACCACTAGGGGGAGCTTACCACATACGTTTGCCAAGGTGGCGGATTTGGAGCTCTATATAAGAAAAATTAGACTCTGACTGTTATAAACATATATTAACAAATGAATTCGCACAGAATGTTGGACCTAAAAATGACATGGCATTTATGGTACCAAAGTGATCTCTATTTGTACTTTTTAAGATGACTGTGCATTCTGGTCATGGTCAAAAGTGCATGAAATAGTTTACAGTGTTACTGTTGTTTTGTGATGTCAAGCTAATGTGGAACAATCATACGCTGATCAAAAAATATTGGATCCGTCCTCGTTTTTAACAAAGATCATTGTGGCGATGGCGAGTTTTCTACTCCCTGAGTAGTCCTACTACATAAAATGTGTATAATTCCTGAGTAAGGCTCTTGAATGCCTATTTTACATTGCTCTAAAATAAGAGAAACTTGGTCGGACGTACTGCAGGGGAATCGTATGTATTCCACATGTTCTGAAACTGCATAAAATATTTAAAGGGATTTTAAACCCAAAATGACTTAAAGTGTAGATACAGTGACGTTTAGAACTGACGTCAAAGGACACTGTAGAAAAGACAGGGAGGAGGGCGGTGACTAGAAAAAAAAACACAAAAAAAAAACACAAAAACATTGGATTGCCCAAAGCCTTACTTGCACGGGTGCTTTTATTGGGGGAGGCTCCAGCTTTTTTCCCCCTTTTGCCACTGGACTATTCTGCCTCCCGTCTTATGTCTCCAGACGTTCGTTCTAAACTTCGGACAAGAGAGTTGGCGTTGTAGGTCACTGGAGCTACAGTTTAAAGAGGCTCTGTCACCAGATTATAAGTGCCCTATCTCCTACATAATGTGATTGGCGCTGGAATGTAGAGAACAGCAGTGGTTTTTATTTTGAAAAACGATCATTTTTGAGCAAGTTATGAGCTAGTTTAGATTTCTGCTAATGAGTTTCTCAATGGACAACTGGGCGTGTTTTTACTTTTTACCAACTGGGTGTTGTACAGAGGAGTGTATGACGCTGACCAATCAGTGACCAATCAGCGTCATACACTTCTCATTGTTCCAGCCCAGCATGATCCACAGCACAGTGTGATTGTGCAGTGAAAGAAGCTGGGCTGGAACAATGAGAAGTGTATGACGCTGATTGGTCACTGATTGGTCAGCGTCATACACTCCTCTGTACAACACCCAGTTGGTAAAAAGTAAAAACACGCCCAGTTGTCCATTGAGAGTCATTAGCATAAATCTAAACTAGCTAATAACTTGCTCAAAAATGATCGTTTTTCAAAATAAAAACCACTGGTATCTACATTACAGCGCCGATCACATTATGTAGGAGATAGTCAGTTATAATCTGGTGACTGAGCCTCTTTAAGCAGGGTTCAAATTGGGATCTGCTTTTAGACTAATCACGGATCCCTGGGATGCCTTAGAATCTAGTCAGGGGTTCCCCAGAAGGCAGCAGCAAGACCTGTCAATATTACATTAGAGATGGCAAACTGACTTAAGCCTGCCCAAAGATGATTGGTAAGGGGGGGGGGGGGAGGGGTAAAGCAGGCAACAATTCTCAGACTATAAAATGTGTTTATACCTCTGATCACAAGTTTTAGCAGCTGATACAAGTCATTTCATCCACCCTCTATACAGAGCAGCTTCTAAAATATCATCTGCAGTACTAATACCCCTTTACTGTACTAGGAGTCTTTGGCCCAGATTTACTAAGATTTTGTATGTGCTAGTCTTCAGGCTGGTTAATACAGGCAGACTTCTGCCCATAAAAAAAGTGCAGATTTAACAAGTCGATGGGTGCTGTTTTAAAGGCCCTTTTACACGAGCCGTTGCAAACTGTATAGGGACGATCGATTGTTACTATGATCGTACGACCCCCATACAGTTTGCATATTGTCGGCAGCACATCCGATTTACAAGGGGAGATGTGCTTCCAACAACTATGATTTTAGAGGCTTCATAAACCATGATCAGCCGACAAATGAGCGATGATGACTATTACACCGGCCAATGATCTGGAACTTACGTTCGTACCCAAAGCTGGTTTGCCCGATCATTGGCTCATGTAAATGGGACTGTAGACTGAAGCATGCTTGGGTAAGATGCGACATCTTGGGCTGTCCATACACCAGAAAATGAAATCTCAGCAAGCTACAAGCTGGCGTAGATTTTCAATATAAATAACGCCAATTTCTGGCGTAAATTATATTAAATTTGTCATTCCGTGGGTGGTCCCGTCTCCTCGGCTAAGCCCTGCCCCATTTTTAAACGTGATGTAAAAAAAAAAAAATTGTGCAAAACAAGCGTGGGTTGAAATTTTTAACTTTTTTTTACTCCCCTAAAGCTGTTGATGAATGTTCCGCTTTGTGTCTAGCGGTATAGCTACAGCTAGTATCTGCATCCCACTACTTTAGTGTTGTAAAGCCTTGCACAAGACAAGAAAAAAATGAGAGAAAATCTATAAAACATTCAGCAGTACATTGAGCATGGCTATAGGGGGTGTCGAAATAGTAGTCACGCCTGGGCCTTGGAGCCAAATGTCCATCTGCCACCTGAGAAGACATTAGTATTATAAATGTCACATGGTAGGTGGGTACTTCTGAGTGAATTAAAATGTAGCATGTGAGTCTTAGGCAACATTCTGTTACTCTGTCCTAAGCTCTAATAAGTTTGTTTGCGTTGTCACTTGTCACCAGTTATATGACAAGTATTTCTTGTTTGTCTTTCTGCAAAAAACAGGTCTGTGTCTATCAGGGCTTCAGCAATATCAACCCCGGTGGTATCTGGTCCTGCGCTTGCTCTGTTCCCTTGCTCCTTCATCACTCCTCCTGGCCAGTAGCTTGCTGCTTCACCTGTTCAGTCACCCAGCCGTGCACTATCTAGATCCTGCTCTCTCATTGGTTTCTATAGCAATCATGATCGCTTCTGTCTACTCGGACATTGTGCAAAATGGCTGTATTCTCCTCGAAGCGGTGCCTCCTTCTGTTAAATTACAGAGCCTAAAGCTGGATCTAGACTCGCTCTGCGGCCATAATGGACATCATGAGCTTCACATATGGGCCCTTGCCCCAGACCATGGTGTGGCATCGCTCCATGTTAATTGTTCAGGAATGGAAGAGTTCAAGACCATCTTAGGCCAGGCCAAAAATCTGTTCAAGCGCCATGGCATAAGAGAGTTGACCATACAACCTGAGTTTGGAAGCCCTGGCTTATGCGCTTTGGCTTGTGCCCCGCCTTGTGCCCACCGCTCTTGCTGCGACTCTCCACATACGATAAATGATGACTTAGTCTTGGCCAACGTGTGCGCCTAAATCAATATCATGAAGATGAATTTTATCTCTTGGCAATGAACGCTTAGAAAACTTAAACTGACCCATAATAAGGGTTACATAGCGACCTCCATTTTTTATTTTTTTTAAAAGGACAGTAGATCTTCACCAGTCGTGGCCTTTCTTCTGCTCTGTGATTAACTCCAGACCACTCATGTGTAACAAAAGATGTTTTTAAAAAATATGATCTTTTTTAATATCTACATTAAAAGTTAGTGCTTTAACTTGCTGCTATTTTTAATTTTCAGTGGTTACTTGCATCACAGACAAGTTTACGAATAGAAAACCCTACTTCCCAATAGGAAACCACGATTTATTTTCTACAACCCTGCTGGCTATAACAGTGACCATTTTGCAGCCATATTCTCAGATCGCATAGGGTAACTGTAAATAAAGTGCATCCCCACCATCCTCTCATCCCCATCCTTATAGTCGCCTATCATGGAAGATAAAACTTGGTAGTATTATACAGTGCTGTATACTTGCTGAGCCCATTACACCACCTAAATGTCTTACATATCGGAAAGATGTAGTTGGATGTTCCGTCTTAATGCCATCACTCTTCTTGGTTAGTGGATACACCATTAACTTGTATATTTACATTATGTCCAATGTGGTTCCCTCCATTTAGGAAGTGTTGGATGGGATCCCATTAGGTTCTCATAGTGAAGTCCAGGATAATAAAGTCTATTCAGTAAAAGGGGTCAGCAACCACCCATTCTCGAGTCCTCTGGGTAAGCACAATCTGGGAATTGCCGTCCATGCTCCTCAGTGAGGAAAAGGCTGAAACCCACCAAGCTGGCTGTTTCTTCATCCTCCGTACCAGACACAAAGTTATCAAAGGCAACAACTGGTACTGCTAAGTCATTGCTTCCTGTAGGGATCCATGACATTAGGGCATCAAAGTTGGAAGCGGTGTCTTCAATATGAGGAGTTTCATGGAGTTCAGGTTCGCTGGTACCAGTGAAGTTCATCACAGGTAAATAATCAAGACCAGAAAAAGGTTCATGAATGGGAAGGACCTCTTAAAAATAAACAAAAAAACAGAATAAAATATAAATTAAAAAAACACCATATTGAGAATAGGCTGCAATAATATATAAAGTGATATTGGCTTGTCATGCGATCTGTTCATACAAACAAGAAATGTATTGTAAGGTATCCCCTGCATAGTGTAAAGGGGTTCTCTCGGACTTACAGCGGACCTCTACCTTTGGACATTTGGTTTTTAGGCACAAAATTCCCTGCGGATTAATTTTTAAATGATGTTTTTTTTTTTAAATAAAAACATCCCCAAATCCCCTGCTTACCTTCCCATAGCCATAGAGTTAAATGATACAACTCTGCAGTTCTACAACCACCACTAGGGGAAGATCACTGTATACAGATTTATACAGCGCCGATTGAACACAACATCCTATGATTCTGTTACTTTTGAGAGGGCCCAATCTATTATTATTTTTTTCATTTTTTTTTTTTTGCTTAGGGGCCTCTATTAACCTTGATCCAGCCCTGTCTAGGGTAAGTAGTCTCTGCTCCAAAACACCCTATAAATGTACATGTACAAATAGCAGTCTTACACCTTTCATCATAAATATAGGTTAGTGGTGGTAAATTGTATGGCGACAGTATCTGAGTATTAAGCTAGAAGCCAGCGCCAGTCTTTCACATCTGAAAATAAACATTCATGCTTGTACAAGGGATTCTAAAATGTACAAACTGCAGACCCCAAAGCAAGCAGATATATGTATATATATATATATATATATATATATGTGTATATATATATATATATATATATATATATATATATATATATATGACAAAGCAAGGGGTGCGGTTATTAAATACTACGATTAAATTTACTAGTCACGTTTTCAACTATGGCCAAGAGCAACATTCAGAGGGTAAAATATTGGCTAATGCACAAGAGGAAATACTACTGTCAGAGTAGCTTGGGTTTGGGAGAGTTAAAGGTACTCTAAGAGTCCAGCCTCTGAGTCCAAATCAGGATATCGATGCATCGGAGAGAACACACAGACAAGTGCTTCAGTATCTCATGTGATATTCCCTGAAGAAAACCACTCCCTGTTCGGTTTGTTTATACAGGACAAGATGCCAAAGAAAGATAGCATACAAAAGCCAATAGTAGTGTAATGACAGGGAAGGGAGACAGACAGGTGAGCCCTAATCTACCCGCCACTCAGTCCTACTTGCAACGGCCCGTCCTAGGCGACGGCGTACAACTGGGCGACAGTCCCTACGCTCAATAAGTGCACGACAGACAAACAGACATGGGTACACAGAAGCTAAGGGAAATGGGGCAGTTGCCCACGGCAACACTGTGAGCAACAAAATAAGTGAACGAGCCGAGTCAAACCAGGAGTGTACGAGGTACCAAACGCAGAGCAGGAGAGTGGTCAGTAAGCCAGGGTCAATATGAAGCAGGGACAAATAGTTCAAGCAGCAGAGCCAAGAAACAGGAGAATCACAGGCAAAGGAGGAGCAGGAAGTGAAGGTATAAATAGACAGAGGGCGGGAGCTAGCTCCGTCTGGCCAGGCTGTGGTAGGCTCTCCCACTCCTCAGCCTCCCAGCCTGATTGGTAGAAGGAGGGGTCACTCGATCAGACTTAGGAGCAGGTGCAGACTTACTAACCACGGGCGTCGACACAGAAGCTGTGTCTGGCAGATCCTTTACAAGTAGACACACACGAGTACAAGTATAGCTTCATTGCAGTTGTAGCGTAACCAATTAAGTTTAAGACCACTTATGGTACATACATACATACAGGGGCGTAACTAGGAAAGACTGGGCCCCATAGCAAACTTTGGACTGGGGCCCCCCCTCCCCTGGGTGTCACACAACCCCCCCTTGTAGATAGTGCCTTTTTTACAGCCCCCTCTGTAGATAACGCCATACATCCCCCTCTGTAGATATCTACAGAGGGGGCTGTATGGCGCCATCTACAGAGGGGGCTGTATGGCGCCATCTACAGAGGGGGCTGTATGGCGCCAGCTACAGAGGGGGCTGTATGGCGCCAGCTACAGAGGGGGCTGTATGGCGCCAGCTACAGAGGGGGCTGTATGGCGCCAGCTACAGAGGGGGCTGTATGGCGCCAGCTACAGAGGGGGCTGTATGGCGCCAGCTACAGAGGGGGCTGTATGGCGCCAGCTACAGAGGGGGCTGTATGGCGCCAGCTACAGAGGGGGCTGTATGTATGGCGCCAGCTACAGAGGGGGCTGTATGTATGGCGCCAGCTACAGAGGGGGCTGTATGTATGGCGCCAGCTACAGAGGGGGCTGTATGTATGGCGCCAGCTACAGAGGGGGCTGTATGTATGGCGCCAGCTACAGAGGGGGCTGTATGGCGCCATCTACAGAGGGGGCTGTATGGCGCCATCTACAGAGGGGGCTGTATGGCGCCATCCACAGGGGGATGTATGGCGTTATCTACAGGGGGGGCTGTATGGCGCCATCCACAGGGGGCTGTATGGCGCCATCCACAGGGGGGGGGGCTGTATGGCGCCATCCACAGGGGGGGGCTGTATGGCGCCATCTACAGAGGGGGCTGTATGGCGCCATCTACAGAGGGGGCTGTATGGCGCCATCTACAGAGGGGGCTGTATGGCGCCATCCACAGGGGGATGTATGGCGTTATCTACAGGGGGGGCTGTATGGCGCCATCCACAGGGGGGCTGTATGGCGCCATCCACAGGGGGGGCTGTATGGCGCCATCCACAGGGGGGGCTGTATGGCGCCATCCACAGAGGGGGCTGTATGGCGCCATCTACAGAGGGGGCTGTATGGCGCCATCTACAGAGGGGGCTGTATGGCGCCATCTACAGAGGGGGCTGTATGGCGCCATCTACAGAGGGGGCTGTATGGCGCCATCTACAGAGGGGGCTGTATGGCGCCATCTACAGAGGGGGCTGTATGGCGCCATCTACAGAGGGGGCTGTATGGCGCCATCTACAGAGGGGGCTGTATGGCGCCATCCACAGGGGGCTGTATGGCGCCATCCACAGGGGGCTGTATGGCGCCATCCACAGGGGGCTGTATGGCGTTATCCACAGGGGGGGCTGTATGGCGCCATCCACAGGGGAGCTGTATGGCGCCATCCACAGGGGGGGCTGTATGGCGCCATCCACAGAGGGAGCTGTATGGCGCCATCCACAGGGGGGGCTGTATGGCGCCATCCACAGAGGGGGCTGTATGGCGCCATCTACAGAGGGGGCTGTATGGCGCCATCTACAGAGGGGGCTGTATGGCGCCATCTACAGAGGGGGCTGTATGGCACCATCTACAGAGGGGGCTGTATGGCGCCATCCACAGGGGGATGTATGGCGCCATCCACAGGGGGGGCTGTATGGCGCCATCCACAGGGGGGGGCTGTATGGCGCCATCTACAGAGGGGGCTGTATGGCGCCATCCACAGGGGGATGTATGGCGTTATCTACAGGGGGGGCTGTATGGCGCCATCCACAGGGGGCTGTATGGCGCCATCCACAGGGGGGGGGCTGTATGGCGCCATCCACAGGGGGGGGGCTGTATGGCGCCATCTACAGAGGGGGCTGTATGGCGCCATCTACAGAGGGGGCTGTATGGCGCCATCTACAGAGGGGGCTGTATGGCGCCATCTACAGAGGGGGCTGTATGGCGCCATCTACAGAGGGGGCTGTATGGCGCCATCTACAGAGGGGGCTGTATGGCGCCATCTACAGAGGGGGCTGTATGGCGCCATCCACAGGGGGCTGTATGGCGCCATCCACAGGGGGGGCTGTATGGCGCCATCTACAGAGGGGGCTGTATGGCGCCATCTACAGAGGGGGCTGTATGGCGCCATCCACAGGGGGATGTATGGCGTTATCTACAGGGGGGGCTGTATGGCGCCATCCACAGGGGGCTGTATGGCGCCATCCACAGGGGGGGGGCTGTATGGCGCCATCCACAGGGGGGGGCTGTATGGCGCCATCTACAGAGGGGGCTGTATGGCGCCATCTACAGAGGGGGCTGTATGGCGCCATCTACAGAGGGGGCTGTATGGCGCCATCTACAGAGGGGGCTGTATGGCGCCATCTACAGGGGGCTGTATGGCGCCATCCACAGGGGGCTGTATGGCGCCATCCACAGGGGGATGTATGGCGTTATCTACAGGGGGGGCTGTATGGCGCCATCCACAGGGGGGCTGTATGGCGCCATCCACAGGGGGGGCTGTATGGCGCCATCCACAGGGGGGGCTGTATGGCGCCATCTACAGGGGGGGCTGTATGGCGCCATCTACAGAGGGGGCTGTATGGCGCCATCTACAGAGGGGGCTGTATGGCGCCATCTACAGAGGGGGCTGTATGGCGCCATCTACAGAGGGGGCTGTATGGCGCCATCTACAGAGGGGGCTGTATGGCGCCATCTACAGAGGGGGCTGTATGGCGCCATCTACAGAGGGGGCTGTATGGCGCCATCTACAGAGGGGGCTGTATGGCGCCATCCACAGGGGGATGTATGGCGTCATCCACAGGGGGATGTATGGCGTTATCTACAGGGGGGGCTGTATGGCGCCATCCACAGGGGGGGCTGTATGGCGCCATCCACAGGGGGGGCTGTATGGCGCCATCTACAGAGGGGGCTGTATGGCGCCATCTACAGAGGGGGCTGTATGGCGCCATCCACAGGGGGATGTATGGCGTTA
The DNA here is from genome assembly GCF_050947455.1 of Rhinoderma darwinii. NCBI lineage: Eukaryota > Metazoa > Chordata > Amphibia > Anura > Rhinodermatidae > Rhinoderma > Rhinoderma darwinii. Next base: position 101,803,572 of record NC_134694.1, read on the forward strand.
TCTACAGGGGGGCTGTATGGCGCCATCCACAGGGGGCTGTATGGCGCCATCCACAGGGGGGGGCTGTATGGCGCCATCTACAGGGGGGGGCTGTATGGCGCCATCTACAGGGGGGGGCTGTATGGCGCCATCTACAGGGGGGGGCTGTATGGCGCCATCTACAGAGGGGGCTGTATGGCGCCATCTACAGAGGGGGCTGTATGGCGCCATCCACAGGGGGATGTATGCCGTTATCTACAGGGGGGGCTGTATGGCGCCATCTACAGAGGGGGCTGTATGGCGCCATCTACAGAGGGGGCTGTATGGCGCCATCTACAGAGGGGGCTGTATGGCGCCATCTACAGAGGGGGCTGTATGGCGCCATCTACAGAGGGGGCTGTATGGCGCCATCTACAGAGGGGGCTGTATGGCGCCATCTACAGAGGGGGCTGTATGGCGCCATCTACAGAGGGGGCTGTATGGCGCCATCTACAGAGGGGGCTGTATGGCGCCATCTACAGAGGGGGCTGTATGGCGCCATCTACAGAGGGGGCTGTATGGCGCCATCTACAGAGGGGGCTGTATGGCGCCATCCACAGGGGGATGTATGGCGTTATCTACAGGGGGGGCTGTATGGTGCCATCCACAGGGGGGGCTGTATGGCGCCATCCACAGGGGGGGCTGTATGGCGCCATCCACAGGGGGATGTATGGTGTTATCTACAGGGGGATGTATGGCGTTATCTACAGGGGGGGCTGTATGGCGCCATCCACAGGGGGCTGTATGGCGCCATCCACAGGGGGGGGCTGTATGGCGCCATCTACAGGGGGGGGCTGTATGGCGCCATCTACAGGGGGGGGCTGTATGGCGCCATCTACAGGGGGGGGCTGTATGGCGCCATCTACAGAGGGGGCTGTATGGCGCCATCTACAGAGGGGGCTGTATGGCGCCATCCACAGGGGGATGTATGCCGTTATCTACAGGGGGGGCTGTATGGCGCCATCTACAGAGGGGGCTGTATGGCGCCATCTACAGAGGGGGCTGTATGGCGCCATCTACAGAGGGGGCTGTATGGCGCCATCTACAGAGGGGGCTGTATGGCGCCATCTACAGAGGGGGCTGTATGGCGCCATCTACAGAGGGGGCTGTATGGCGCCATCCACAGGGGGCTGTATGGCGCCATCCACAGGGGGGGCTGTATGGCGCCATCCACAGGGGGGGCTGTATGGCGCCATCCACAGGGGGGGCTGTATGGCGCCATCTACAGAGGGGGCTGTATGGCGCCATCTACAGAGGGGGCTGTATGGCGCCATCTACAGGGGGGGCTGTATGGCGCCATCTACAGAGGGGGCTGTATGGCGCCATCTACAGGGGGGGATGTATGGCGCCATCCACAGGGGGGGCTGTATGGCGCCATCCACAGGGGGATGTATGGCGTTATCTACAGGGGGGGCTGTATGGCGCCATCTACAGGGGGGGGGCTGTATGGCGCCATCTACAGAGGGGGCTGTATGGCGCCATCCACAGGGGGATGTATGGCGTTATCTACAGGGGGGGCTGTATGGCGCCATCTACAGGGGGGGGGCTGTATGGCGCCATCTACAGAGGGGGCTGTATGGCGCCATCCACAGGGGGATGTATGGCGTTCCCTGTAGGGAACGCCATACAGCCCCCCCCCTGTAGGGAACGCCATACAGCCCCCCACCCTGTAGGGAACGCCATACAGCCCCCCACCCTGTAGGGAACGCCATACAACCCCCCACCCTGTAGGGAACGCCATACAGCCCCCCACCCTGTAGGGAACGCCATACATGTATCCCCTCTCCACAGGATAGGGGATACATGTGTGATCGCTGGCAGCGATAAGAAGAACGGGGGACTGAAAGTCCCCCAAGTTCTCCATGACGAACCTCTGACTTCCGGCGTCTGCGCAGCTCAATAAAAATGAAAGGAGCGCTGGTCACGCATGCGCACAAGCGCGACCGGCGCTCTATTCATTTCTACGGAGCTGCCGACACAGACCCCGGAATCCGAGGTTTGTGATGGAGAACATTGGGGGACTTTCAGTCCCCCGTTCTCCCTATTAATGCCAGCGATCACACATGTATCCCCTATCCTGTGGATAGGGGATACATGTCTTTTGTTTAATGGCAGAGCAGGGAGATACCTCCCTGCTCTGCCGTAGTGTTCAGTGGCGTCGCGCTGTAGCAGCCATAGCGGCTGCTAGCGGAGCCTCCGGCCATGGTGGGGGCCCGTGCCAGCGGGCGACACGGGCCCCCTCATGCCGCGGGCCCCGTAGCAGCTGCTACGGCTGCTATAGCGGTAGTTACGCCACTGCATACATACATGTTAGACAAAGATACAGCCTGTGGAAACGCCCTGAGCCCCCACCTTTGGAAAAAAGCAAGTTAGACTGAACTTTAAACTTTCCTGGGGGTTCTATAGCCCATGTACATACATCTAATAATCATTAACTCTCTATCTCATTCTCAGCCTGATTATACAGGATAAACAAATTAACCCATCGGTTACTTTCATACTACATATATATTCATCTTTGTGCAACAAGGACACTGTATGTAAAGTGAACAAATATTGCGCCCCCTGATGGCCACAATTAAAATGAAATAGAGTTTTGTAATCCAAAGACATACGTTTAGTAGTTTAGTATGTATTCCTTTAACTTCATAAAGTATAGGTCGCGCCGAACATAATAAAGCATTAAGCACGAGAGCTAATAATCGAATTATTAGGCGTCATTCACATCTGTGGATCAAAATATGGCCAGTACATTGTATTGTGCAACATATTGCAGCCTGTAAGGTAAATTTTTTAGTTTTCTTTAAATATCGCACCTTATCCCCGAATCACTGAAACAGTGCTTCTAGGGGGTATATAGTGTTATATATACAGCATCGAATTGAGAATGCTACATAATAAAAAATATGCACTTCACATCCAAATTCATCCATATGGAAATACAGAGGAGTGGGCAACTCCATAGAATAACATTGGCTCCATATTCTGGACCTACTCCACAAGAAGAGCATAAGCAAGTGCAAATAAGCCATTATAACTGAAATATAATGCACAATGCATTAATAGATCGTATGACATGAAATAAGATTTATTAGTTCAAATAATTACGGTGCAAAAACCGTCCGCATGATTTTATTATGAAGATAAAATATTTAAAATTTAATTATTTGCTAGTCATTCCCATTTTTACCTGTAGGTGGCAGTGTTGCTGCATGTAATGTGGTTTAGGGCATATTCTCTCGCCAAAAGTGTGAATATGTGTGCTGACATTTTGCCTATTTAATAAATCACTGAAGAAATATCACATGCAAATTTCCCATGTAGACGTCTAAAGCAGCAATTCTAAATGTCCCGTAACCAACAAAACAGTCTCAGATTTGGGTGCTGTCCCTGGTATGTCCTGCCAACCAGTCCCAACAGCTGGACCTTCAGGACATTTACTGTACAGAATGTTTTTGATCCATTAGCAGTTATACTGAATGCTGCCAGCAGAGGGCAGCACAACACATGCACTGCACAATACAGCATTACACTCAGTGCCAGTGCTGGAGATGGACGGACTGTAGGCACTAAATGGGCACGGGATGCGTTATTTATCTGCGCAAAGTATAGCAGTCTCCGGCAGTGTTTGAGTAAGCCACGCATTATATTATATGAATGGAATATAATGATATCGGTATGTGGACTGTGTCTTTAGGACTGTACATAAGGACTATTTACCTGCAATGGGAGTGAAGTGTTCCCTATAATCAGGTCTGGCTTGCTTCCTTTTACATTCAATCCCATGTGGATCTGCAAAGAGATTTCAGAGATTACAATTCTGTCACTTCCACATTTCCTTCTGACTGTGCGGTTTATAAATTTGATCCTGTAAATAACCCCAATAATGATAAATACCTGGGCCATTAAGATCTTCTAAGTGAGAAGAGAGATGTGGCCGCTTTTTGCGTAATACGTAGGAATCTGGGAAAAAAAAAAAGAGGAGATGCATAAGACCGGTACAGGTAGAAATACTGCAATGAAGAGGAATGGTGTCCAATATTCAGAGGGACAAGAATTTACGGATTCAAGAGCGATCATACGATCACCTATCCTGTGGATAGACGATAAATGTTTTTAGCGGGAAAACCCATTTAAAAAGGGAAAAGAAGACTTTAAAGGGACAGTGAATACCCTTGAACACCATTTAGTTGTTTTTCTTAATCTAAATAGGTTCAAAATTCTGGCTGATTGTTTTATTAATATATCTTTATAGTGCTCAGAGCTTTGTTTTTCTGACACAGAGCTCCTAATTACCTGTATAGCCATAGAGTTAAATCACAACATGCTGGCTACCTGCAGCCACCACTAGAGGGAGCTCACTGCACAGTTTATACGTTGAACTCAATGATAAGACAGTATGCAGTAAGCACCCAAGCTCCATCTAGTGGCGACTGCAGGCAGTCAGAAAGTGTTAAATCTATGTCTATGAAGGGGATTTTTAGTTCTGTGTCTTAGAAACAGAGCTCCAACCACTATATGGATATATTAAGAAATGAATCCGCATAGAATTTTGGATCTAAAAGATGACTTTGAGGTTAAAAAAGGGGTCTACTGCATTTTAGGATGTCTGGGAAGCTGAATTGTTGTATTTTTATTTTCCTTTTTTTTTTAATGCAATGCTCCTTTCTTTTATGCTTACTCAGACTGATGCCTTGTAGGTTGTGATGTTCACCCTCCTGTTTGGGCTGTGCCTTTATTTGTCATGTTCTTTTTATTATGGGGACACATTTTCTCTGACTGTGTTTGTACTTGTTCGTATTAAAACCAATAAAAATTTTGAATATTAAAAAAAGGGGTCTACCCATTGAAATAAAGATCCATGCACAGCCGAACGAGTGTCGACCGAAAGTGTAAGGGCACCTTAAAGGGTAACTGTCGATTGAAAATACTACTGACATATCATTGTGAAATATCAGAAGTTTTTATCGGTGGGTCACGAGACCCCCACCAATTGCTGAAACGAAGGGGCGGAAGCGCTCAACTGAATGCTGTGCCCCTTCGGCTGTGATCGACTTTGCTTGGCCCTTCTCGGAGATGCGAGCGGTGTACTGACTAATATACTTTCTATGAGTGTGCACACTGCTCTGCTCGCCCCTTGAACACGACCGTGCTGTAATCACGGCAACGGCTGGCCACGGACAGCCACCCGCATTTGCAGGCCGTACTCCCATATAAAGTATGGGAGCACGGTCCGTAAAAAGCAAAAAATAGGACATGTCCTATCTTTTGCGGAGCCTTTCTACGGCACGGACACCTTCCCGCAAATATACAGGAAGGTATCCGTCAGGCCATAGAAATGAATGGGTCCGTAATTACAAAATCTACGGTCGTGTGCGGGGCCTTAGCTGTATGTTTCATCATGATAGTATATTTATGTAATAATCTAAATTATACTTGAAATGTTCGACAGTGAGATGTGACAATCCAATAATCATCTTGGCACTTACCGCTTTCCCGTGGCATGTACGTGAACATCACCCCCTCGCTGCGGATCCCGTCTGTGATCCGCTGTAGACATACTTGGACAGATGCTGGGCCTTTAATATGTAGATCATGATAAGGCGGCGTCTTCAGGACAATGGCGATCTGTCTGTGAACATCAGCCTGCGAGAAATCGGCACGTGCCTCCCATTTACCTTCCGAAAACACAACCTGGATATCCTCTAAGTGGAAGAAGGAGATACAGTAATTGTCATTTTCACATGTAAAAGGGATAAGGACAATATTCTAAGCAAACAGCGAATTGATTGAATGGCCTTTGTTGTGCCAGATTTCTAGTAACAGAAACCTCTGGGCAGTGCCAAGGGCGTTTGAGCCCTTTTATTGAGAAAATCAATGGTGGTCCGAGATCACAGACTTTCACAGTGATGGCCTGATACAAAGATGGCACATCAGCAGGCATGAAGATACATATTAAAGGGAACCTGTCCGCAAATGGGCAGCATGATTTAGTGACAGGTCCTGTGATCCTAACTAACTATGTTTAACTCTAAAGCGCAACCGTATTTTAGAGACAAAATAGTTATAACACCGGCTCGTATCTTTTATTACGCTCAAGGCTCGGGGAGAAGTATTTGTCGGGCAGATCCCCTCTGACTTCACCCACCCTGCTCACTATGATTGACAGGTCTTGCCCTATACACAAGTAAGAAGAAAGTGATTAACCTGTTAATCCTAGTGAGCAAGGCTGGGGAAACCAGGGGGAGACGCCCTTCGGACACTTCTCCCCGAGTTTGGCGCATAACACTGACTGCGAGCCAGTATTATAACTATGTTTTCACCCTGCGTCTTATAGTGAAGCATAGCTCAGAAGGATTGAGGGGCCGGTCACTAAGTTGTGCTGCCCATGGTAAGTTCCAATGTAAAATGTATATCATGCGAATTATAAACCTATGCGCTGTTTATCCAGGCAATTAAGCGTTCCGGGGCTCCCTTTCTCTCACCCCGCCATAAGTATGAACACAGCAGCAGGGAGTGAGCGGGGTGAATGTAACCGATCGGCATGCGGCCAAGAGTGACTCCAGAAAAATGGCAGCATTGCTGTTTTTTTTAATTCCTCCCAAAAAAACAATTTTCTATAAAAGTTAATCAATAAATTATATCTACCTTAAAATAGTGCCAATAAAAACTACAACTCGTCCCTCCGTCCATGAAAAAATAAAAAAGTTTTAGATCTTGCAATGCGTCTACAAAAACATGAAAAAATAAATTGCTAGGTCCTAAATGCCCAAAAAGTCCTTAAGGGGTTAAGATACAGACAGCTATCTCCCAAGGCTTCCATGCATGTCCCTATAGTATATTCGCTGTAGGCTAACTTCACATGTGATGAGTAAGAGTGAGGCATCATGCATGTAAGATTTATAAATCCATTAGGCAGCACTCCGGTAGTGCCCATGTATCCAGACAGGTCCTATGGTCACGTGCCCATGACCTGCTGAACAGTTAATATATGTAAATAATGCTAAAGCTTTGCTCGTCCAAAGAAGAATCAAACATGAAGGCTCCATACATAGAAGACAATCATCCCACCATATTTCAGGTAGCCCTTATTTCTAATTCTACCTCTGAGCCTCCGTACATTTCTAAATCTACGGCTCCCATTGACTTGCCCCATTTCCACCTCAATATTATTCCGCCTTAGATTTTTAGGGATTACTTCTACATAAGATCCACTGACCCTCAACTCTCTTGCATTCAATGTCATGCAGCAATGGATCTACTTATCGACACTGATCTTCCGGGATCCCATGTGCGGATCTCTCACCTTTCTGCACCTTGTCACACAGGATATAAATCTCCTCTCCACCTTCACATCGGCCATAATCTTTATTTATCCGGCAGATTTTCAGTTCTGATGTGTTCGTGGATTCTGGGGGGGGGGGGATGAACATGGACGACATTGTTTAGCTCCGATACGAGACAATAGAACGCAGTTTATTCATTATGCGGATACTTACTTTTATCATACACCGGCTCTGACAGCACAGGACCAATGGGTATTCGTTGTCCAGTTGGGGTAGTATACCAAGATTGGAAGCAAAGCCTGACAACATTCAGATCCACCTCTTCATGGTGCCGCCACATGCCAGCTATTGAAGGGGGAACAGTAAATGTATACGGAAGCCATGACATTCACTATGAATCAATAATAGATACATATGAGCAGCTAGACTTCGATTGAAAAGAAAAAAAACACGGCTTGTTATGATCCATGTCACATTTGCTGGTTTGTAAGCAGGAGCGTGGCACCATTATGTGGGCAGAGTTAGGCCATATTCACACGCTGCAAGTTATGCACCTAAATCCGGACATATTCCACCGCAATGCATATAAATGGGGTATTTTATAACCCATTCACATGATCCGGAAAAAATCAGCGGGGACTAGTGACCGCACTGCGTGTTTTAAAAACGACAGCATGTTCATTATTAATGCAATTTCCATGGGGCTAATCCGCGTGCGGATTCGCATGTCAATCAAAGACAGAAATCCGAATTTCTGCCGCGGATTATCTTTAAAATCCATGGCGGATTGTATAGCCCTGTTATGGGAGTAGTGTGTGGCACCTAAATGTATACATATTGGAGCAGATTTACTATTGGGGCTGTAGCAGAATTCGGTCATATTTGCACCAATTGGCACATTTTTGGTGCACAACGTTGCATTTTATTTTAGACAAATTCATGTCTAGAATGAACCAAAAAGAACAGATGTTCGTGCCTGTATAGGCACTTTTCAAAAGAGCTTGGATTAAAATGCACCAACAAAAATCAAACACAGAATTCTAAGCCAATCAAATGTAATGTAGAGAAGAGAAAAGTGTCTAACAGGTCAAGCAAGATGCGCCAAATTTATCACACAGCGTGCGCTTATAACATCTGCTCTATAAAGATATGAGAAGACATCTAATAAAATGTAATTCTGGACCGGGTAGTCCGTGCTCACCATTATATGGATCTATGCCCAAATTCAGTCTTGCCTTGACAGATGACTCAATTTCCTTCTTACGAACACACTGGATCCCCAGATTGCTAAAGCTGGAGGACGGAAAAAATAAAAAAAAGTTTAGTCCTGGGATCAAAACATATTGCAGAAAGTCTTCTCTATAACAATGTGTATTGAAGATTTAAAAGGCAACTCCACCCAAAATGCACATATCCTCTATGCTTTACACTTGCTGCAGTGTGGTTTAACATGGCGCCCCTTCAATAAGAATAGGTGACCACATAATAAATGGTCGTGCTGCGTCTTCCAGAGCAGAAATTGACCCATGAATGTTGGTTTTGTAAACAAAAACACGTAGTCAATGAGAACGACCAGGTCAGAGGAGAGACTAGTTCAAGTAACTCCAGTAACCAAGTGTTACTAAAATGGTACACAGATGTCTGAACTTCTACTATCTCAAGTGCGGGAGCCCCCTGACCCCACTCCTGCCTGGTGAGCTGGCGGTGAAGGTGGTCAAGTTTCCAGAAACAGCTGAGCCACTCTGTTCCCGTAACTTCCATAGAAGGGAGCGGGAGCTAAGGAAACGGCGTAGCACAGCGAGCCACGCCGACTACAGCAGCAGAGGAGGACACAGGGTTTCTTCTATTGGCAGCCAAGAACTAGAAACGTGGGCGATAATGGGCAAAGGCTCACTAAAACATAAAAAACACTGCCTAGTGTAACAAACCCTCATTTCTACTGCTCACTGTAGATGGCGAGGTCAGAATGTGGCATAAATCACACAAATGAATGGACCCACCCTGCGTTATGTTAACAGTTTGGCCTGGTGGTGGTATACAGTGTGAGGACTGCTACAAACTATTCAAGTATTGTCGCTGACCATGTGCACCCCTTATGGCTGCAGTCTACCCATCTTGTAACGCCTGCTAGCAGCAAGGTAACGCACCACGTCACAAAACACACATCATCTAAAGTAAGTTCCACAACTGCGACAATGAGTTCAATGGACTACAAGGGCCCGCATTGTCACCAGATCTAAAAGAAGTCTCGTAGCAGTGAGGTCGGAGCTCTTACATAGGCTTTAAAGGGGGGTTTTCTTACTTGTCCAGGATTAGAACAAAGGGTCTGTTTTATTTCCAGAAACAGTGCCATGTCTGTCTGTGGGCCGTGTCTGGTATTGCAATACATCTCCATTCACGGAAATACCAAACTGCAATACCAGACGCAGCCTATGGGCAGACATGGCACTGTTTTTGGATAAAAAAGGTCCTTTTTTCCCCCACCAGTAACTGCTCCTCACCAGACTTTGTTGTACATATTCTCCTGATACAGAAAGGCGGTTAGTTAAGGTTTTTCTGTTCTGTAATATGTATCCATATCAATATGTGAAGAAATGTATCCGTCTGTTTTTTTTGTTAATAATTGACCTTATACACCTGGTACTGTTGTTCTTACTCTAATGCAACATTGTTTTGTACTTTTGTACGATGGATAGAAAAAAGTCGAGTCCCTTCAGGTTTTGTCAGCCTTTTTAGTCTTTCGACATGGACTATAATGGGTCGACCAGACGGTCTCTGAACAAGCCAGACAGAGCTGGCAGAGACCAAAGGGGCACAGAGCCTTCCTAGCACCACAGGGGTCACATTAATCACAACTCCACCTAGACATGTGCCATCAGTAGGCATCTCTTTACTTACCGCTCCACTCATCGAGCTAAAACACTACCCCCCCCCCCTGCCCCCGCACGTCCCGACGCTGAAATACACCGACATTATAAAGTGTGGGTACTTGGAGTGGTTACATTTCGGAGAGCGTTAAGATATTATTACACAACCCCTTGAAGTGTTCAGCTCACCTATGCTGAGTTTGTCCTTCATCTGGATGCAGTGTAATTTCACATATACCATCATGGCAATCCTTACCCACAAGGCCGTGTGGGTGGATACGATGAGGGGGGTCTTTCCAAACAAGACACACGCTGACTTGAACATCATGAATTCTGTTGCCGTGCAAAAGCTAAATGTGACGAAACAAGAAAGGTAACAGGTGTGACAGGGATTGGGAATCTCAGGTACTTTCCACGGCGGGTCAAGCAGTAAATACAATTCCAGCAATCACACCTGGGTACACACAGCACACCTGGGTACTAACTAAATATAAACCCAAACTGTGGATGGCAACTATCTCAATGATACACAATAAAACAAGCATGCTGGGACATGAATGCCAATGCCAGCTGACAGGCAAAACGACTGACAATCAAGGTGGTAATTACATAGAGGAAGGATGCTGGGCACGGTGACTGGGAACCCTCTTTCATGCATTTACATAGTGAATTGTAGGGGCACCTGGGAGCAAACCCGTCTTTAATGGGATAAGGGGAAAACCAAGCTACATCAATGCTCCACCCATATACTATGACTATGGGCCAGTGGTCTCAATCTGTGGATCCCAGCTATTTTTTGGAGAGCTATAGCTGTTGTTATCCCTACTTGCTGCCGTCCGAACATGGTTCTTGCGAATTACTTTTACATTTGGTCAAATGACCACATCATCACTGGCCGCTGGACTTTTACATGCGCAGAGCCAAGGAAAACGTGGTCATGAGACAATGCAACCCTAATTTAAAGGGGTTTTCCAGCCCCTACAAATTGATGGCCTATCCTCAGAATAGGCCATCAATAGCTGATGGGTCGGGATCAGACTGTCAGGACCCCAGCCGATCAGCTGTTTGAAGGGGCCGTAGCGCTCATACAAGCGCTGCTTCCCCTTCATTTCTAGTTGCTCACTGTGAATTGTTGACACGGAAGTAGCGGCGATTCGCAGGTATTGCAGCCTGTTCTTCCATGGACTTCAATGGGAGAATGCAGTACAGTGAACCGCCGCTGCCGCTGTGTCGATGATTCACAGTGTGAGCAAGTGAGGGAAATGAAGGGCAAGCAGCGCTCGTACGAGCGGTGCAGCCCCTTCAAAAAAGCTGATCGGCGGGGTCTCGACAGCGGGACCCTGTCCCATCAGCTATTGATGGCCTATCCTGAGGATAGGCCATCAATTTTTAGGGGCTTGAAAACCCTTTTAAGAATATCTGTCTGTCTCTTCTTAAATAATAAATGAAATCATGAATGTTCTAAGACTACACAGTGTTTCACTTGTTAAAGCAGAAGTATGTGCTCCAGAGCTGCTCTTCCTTCAGTAACGGGGAGCAGGACATTGCTGAATGACATATGTCATAAAGAGCCATTATAGTAGCTAATGGAGTCATTTTTTAGTCCCTCAATCTGCATAAAAGCACTCACAGACTGGTACCTGCTCTTAACTATACCCCTTCCTTAATACCTACCCAGATTTGCATCCCCATTCACAGAACATTTTTAACCCCTGCCAAGATCTGCCAGAAACACCCACTTTTATGTAAATTTGCACAAGACGCTCCCAATTTGTGATCTTTCCACAAGAAAATCCAGTGAAAAACTGAACCATTGTGAGGCATGTACTCCTTGTCTACTCTTCAGTTTTATTCCCCACCCAGAGTCATCTATGTGCCTGACTGGATTAGTGAAGGTGTTGGGAACGCAAACTTCCTCATTAGGGTTTCCATTAATTTCAATGGTGGAACAGTCTGACACAACCGTCAGTGCTGGGACCACTATTATTCCACTTATTTATCAATGATATAGAGGATGGGATTAATAGCACTATTTCTATTTTTGCAGATGACACCAAGCTATGTAGTATTGTTCAGACTATGGAAGATGTTTGTAAATTACAAGCTGATTTGGACGCACTAAGTGTTTGGACATCCACTTGGCAAATTAAGTTTAATGTAGATAAATGTAAAGTTCTGCACCTGGGTACCAACAACCTGCATGCATCATATGTCCTAGGGGGCGCTACACTGGCGGATTCACTTGTTGAGAAGGATCTGGGTGTACTTGTAAATCATAAACTAAATAGCAGCATGATTAACTTATATAAATATAGTAATGGCACATACAAAAAATGTGGTGAAATCCTGTTCCATGTAAAACTCCCTCAAAAAACAAGGGGGCACTCCCTCCGTCTGGAGAAAAAAAGGTTCAACCTGCAGAGGTGACAAGGCTTCTTTACTGTGAGAACTGTGAATCTATGGAATAGTCACCGCAGGAGCCGTCACAGCAGGGACAGGAGATGGCTTTAAAAAAGGCTTAAATAATTTCCTAGAACAAAAAAATTATTAGCTCCTATGTGTAGAAATTTACACCTTCCCTTTTCCCATCCCTTGCTTGAACTTGATGGACATGTGTCTTTTTTCAACCGTACGAACTATGTAACTATGTAACTATGTAACTATGTAACCTGGGAGAAAACAGCTGTAATCATTTGGTAAGATGCGATTTTTAATTAACAAATATAGTATTCAATAGCGCACACTACCTACAAGGAAAATACAGCAACAAATGTCCTCACCTCAACAGCAGGTAGCGTCTTGCTGTGTTCAGTGCTGCTTTCTCCTAGGATGCTGCCTGCTGACCTCCCCTCACACTGGTACCGGAACCGCATCCCCCGCTGTTTCGGCTGTTCTGCAATAATTAAGAGTGGTGCTGGGGTGCTCTCGCATTGGACCCATTTTGGGGTGACAGGTTCCACTGGGGGTGACCATGAGGCCACAGTGACTGTGCTGAGGATGCTGGGTTCAGGTGTCCATGTGGGTCCAGATTCAGCATTAATGTAATCCATAACTTCTTCTGTAAAAGTGAAAAAAAATAAAATAAATGACATTCTCATGTCATATACCAGGGCAAAATAATGTGGTTCTAGTCAGCAGAACGTCACAACTATCAAGACTCTGACATATCACTGGTTGGACGCTACTTTACATAGTAGGGAATTACATTTTGAGCAATTCTCTAATAGAATGTCTCTTTAGGATCTGCTACGGCTTTGCTACAATTACATCTTGTGTTACATTTACTTTGCTATAGCTCATAAAATGACATGAGTTTTGTGGTGAGTGGACAGTCCTCCAGCGTGATGTGGGCTTCACATTCCCCCTGTTGGGGATTCCTATTTTTTTTTCTATCCTCTCATAGCCTGTAAAACGTTGCTTCCCTGCGTTCAACAAATTATGGCTCATATTTTACAAGTCAAATACAGTTTTAACCTCGCCAACATAATCAGACAAGCGGAGGTCACTGACGGAGTATATTGCATGGGGGTACACTCATTGTCATCTTAGCAGCCTCCTGGCATTGTTTAAGGCCCCACGCACACAACCGTGCCCGTATTTATAAAGTATGGGAGCACGGTCCGTAAAATAAAAAAAATAGGACATGTCCTATTTTTTACGGAAACTTTTCACGACCCGAACATCTTCCCGTAAATATATACGGGAAGGCGTCCGTCGGCCATAGAAAGGAATCGGTCCGATAAAATCTACGGCCTTTTGCAACCCGGGGGTTCCATTTCTGGACTGAGATCGGAAAGAATTTAGGGGTCTTGTATGTGTTCTAAATAATTGTAAAGGTCTAGTTTGGGGTCTACATTAGCTTAGGAGTCTGGCCGATAAATTCTCATGCTTACAAATAAAAACAATTATATATATATACACATATGAGAAAAAATACTTTTTTTTTCATGCAAATTAGGTTGCAAGTGCCCCGGCAACAAAGGTATGATAGTACATAGGTTATAAGGTTTACTTGCCAAACCTGCAATATCCTTTTGAGGAATTCAAAAGTTACAATCCAAAATACATTTGTTTAACTTTGGAGAATATACATTGACTTTCAAGATATTCTACAGTGGATAGTACAACCATGACTGGGCACTGCCAACTATACCTGCTAAATAGTACACGCCACTTGTAGCAGCATGGGCACCCACCTCTAAAAAGATTTTACTCTCATGTGTAAGGGCCTGTTCACATCAGCAATGGCCTTCCGTTCATTTGTTCTCGTCAGAGGAATAGATGAACGGAAAGACAAACGGAAAGTTGTTTTTTTTTGTTTGCTTTTTGTTTCAGTTTGTTTTTCACAAGTCATATGCTGCAGTATTGTTTTGATGAAAAAAAAAAAAAACTGAAACCTAGAGGAACGGAGACAAACAAAATACAACCAAAAAAAATACCATTGAAATCAATGGTATTGCAAACGGAAATTATACTTTCCATTTGTCTTTCCATTCATCTGACGGAACATATGAACGGAAAGCCGAACGGAAGGCGAACGCTGATGTGAACAAGCCCTGCACTAGTTTAACCTGAATTTACCATCAATATTCTTTTCCTTGTCATGCCCACAATTTATGGTTACAGAGTTATGAAAAAAAAAAAAATTTAGTTTTTGAATTTTATAAAAATTCACAAATACTGGATTTATAAACATGACGCGGCATTATACACAGGATATTTTTGGGATATCTAGTACTATCTATGTACCATCCTAAAAGCACAACTCCACACAAAGCCTAAAAATTCAAGATCGACTGGAGTTAAATAAAATCTCTCAGTCGCCCTTGTATCATACTTACTTATAGGAGTCCAGGAAGATGAGATGTGGGTTGCTCTATGCATGGTCTTTGCACTGATGGACTGTTTTAGCTGTCCCTGTTCTTGTCTGTTGTATGGAGGGGGAAAAAAGTCACCAGTGAATTTTGAACCCTAACAATATAGATGCTGTGTGGGGTTATTTCCTCCAAGTCACTTCCGCAGGCATAGCCTAAAAGCAGCTGTCCAGCATATAGACGTGTGAAAACTTCACGTATACCAGCCTGGTCCCTATGAATATGACTTTGGCCCGGACAGGGGATTGATGTGATCTGCAGCGTTTGCCCACCTTTTAATACAACTATACAGTTTACATATCTAATTAATCGACATAAAACGTTGAGTAGTTCTAATGTATTGATCCGGAGTTACACGTATTATACTACAGAGCTGCATTCACAATTCTGCAAGCCGCAGAACTAAAATCTGTCTTCACGTCTTGGTCTTTTTCATTTTGTGTAGTCTTTACACCAGGCATTGTGCAGTGATCTGATAAAGAAGTAACTAACTATCCCACCGTAGTATAGGACCTTGTCAGATCTTCACAATAGCAACCGGCAGAACGGTGAATGCAGCTCCCTGGCGTCATTACCCATATGTGGACAGTGACAACAGGGGTTCCTCCTGGAGTGGAATCCCCAGCCACAGCGTGGCCGATGCTCTGACTGGGGATTCCGCTCCCAGATTGAGCCCCAAATTGCGCTATCTACAGGGGTGGGGGGTAGCACTATCTACATGGGCACTGTGGTGCTATCTGCATGGGCACTATCTATATGGGCACTGGCACTTTATATGTGAGCACTGTGGTAGTATGTGGGCACTGGCACTGTCTATGTGGGCACTATCTACAGTGGGCACTGTGGCAGAATCTACAGCGGCATTGCGGCACTATCTACATGGGCATTGTGGTGCTTTCAGGGGGTTAGAACAAAAAAAAACTTGACAAATGAAATCCATCCATTTTTTTTAACGACCATGAAAAATGGATGGCATATGTATAACAAACGGGCATTAAAAACGGACAGACAGACTGGAAATGGATGCAAATTTGGAGACACACTGATGCAAAACGGCCATGAAAAATTGAGGCCTCATGCACACGACTGTATTTTTGCGGCTGCAATTTTACTGTCCAGATTTGTGGATTCACGAATACTAGTGAAATGTTGTGGATCAGTGGGTCCGGATGACACACGGATACACAGCAAGGGTTTTTTTGCGGTCCGACGGACCCATGGTTTTGCGTCAATTGATCAGTTTTTAATGGCTATTTTTTTTTTATTAGCCACTATGGGGAATTATACTGTATAAGGGCAGCTTTTGGGGCATTATACTGCATGGGGGCATCTGTGTGGACATTATACTAAATGGGGGAAACTATGGGGGCATTATACTATATGGGAGCATCTGTGTGGGAATTATACTGTATGGGGGCATCTGTGTTGGCTTTATACTGTATGGGGGCAGCTATGGTGGCATTATACTGTGTGAAGGGCAGCTATTTGGCATTATGTGTGAGAGGCACTATGGGGTATTATATTCTGTGTGTGGGCTGAACTGGGTGTGTAAGGGCGGGGATTGGGCGGGGTTAGAGGTGTGGCTTAAAAATAAAATAAATATAGTCTCTGTTTGTGATAGTTGAAAGTTGGGAGGTATGGAAGAGCAGGGGTCCTGTTCCTCCCTTTTGCCTATTGACGAGGTCAGATCTCCTCATAGCTCTTTACGTAACTTCTAAAGACATCAATGAAAATGTCTCCATTAAATTCTATGGGAAAAGCGGTCACTGTTAGGCCTGGTGTACACGAGCGTGTGGGTTTGCGTGCGCAAAAGGCACTTAACAGCTCCGTGTGTCATCACCATATGATGCGCGGCTGCGTGATTTTCGCGCAGCCGCCATCATTATGACACTCCGTTTGGAGCACGTGGTGATTTCTGTTATCATTCATAGTTTGACTGCTGTTGCGCGAATCACGCGCGTCCCACGGAAGTGTTTCCGTGAGGCATGCGTGATTTTGACGCACCCATTGACTTCAATGGATGCGTGATGCGCGAACAGCGCACAAATATAGGACATTTCGTGAGTTTTTTGCAACGGACTTACGTTGCACAAAAATCACGGACTGTCTGCACGGCCCCATAGACTAACATAGGTCCGTGCGACACGCGTGAAAATCACGCGCTTTGCACGGACGTATATCATGCTCGTGTAAACGAGCCCTTAATCAGTGAACGGGGGTCACAGGACCCATGGATGTGGATCCCAGAAGTGGAAACTGTCCGGAATTTAAAGAGGCTCTGTCACCAGATTATAAGTGCCCTATCCCCTACATAATGTGATTGGCGCTGGAATGTAGATAACAGCAGTGTTTTTTATTTTGAAAAACGATAATTTTTGAGCAAGTTATGAGCAATTTTAGATTTATGCTAATGAGTTTCTTAATGCCCAACTGGGCGTGTTTTTACTTTTGACCAACTGGGTGTTGTACAGAGGAGTGTATGAGGCTGACCAATCAGTGACCAATCAGTGACATACACTTCTCATTGTTACAGTGTGATTGTGCAGTGAAACAAGCTTGGCTGGAACAATGAGACGTGTAGGACACTGATTGGTCACTGATTGGTCAGCCTCATACACTTCTCTTCACAACACCCACTTGGTCAAAAGTAAAAACATGCCCAGTTGGGCATTAAGAAACTAATTAGAATAAATCGAAAATTGCTCATAACTTGCTCAAAAATTATAATTTTTCAAAATAAAAACCACTGCTGTTCTCTACATTCCAGCGCCGATCAGATTATGTAGGAGATAGTGAAGTTATAATCTGGTGACAGCCTCTTTAAAGGCATATCCTGTGTTTATGTCATTAATGTTTAACCCCTTGGCAACATACTATTATGCCGTATGTATGCCATCACAATATAGAGTGGGCCCAGGAGCTAAGCCGGCACCATACGCAGCTTGTACAGTCTCTGTCCCCCGATTGCCATGGCAGAGGCAAGACTTAATAGTAGAGCACAGAAAAAGGCAATACACTGCAATGAATAAGTATTACAGTATATTGCATGCGCAACTTAAAGATCGCAAAGATTGCATGTTGAAGTCCCCTAGGGGGTATAAAAAAAATAAAAAAAAGTTATTTTTTTTTAAAAGACAAAAAACAAAAAGGTTAAAAGAATAACTCACAAAAATATCGTCAGCAATAAAAAAAAAAAAGTGGAATTAAAATGAAACAAAAAGTCAGATGTACCCCACAATGATATAATGCAAACCACATCTCGCCCCACAACAAACAAGCCCACCGCTCAAGCAACAAAAAAATAAAAACTTTATTGCTATCAAAATATGATTAAATTTTTTTTTATATTCTTAAACAAATACTTTTTATTTGTAAAAGTAGTAAAACATAAAAAAAAAACTATATAAACTTAGTATCGACGTAACCATTGACACGCAGAATAAAGTTAACATGTTGCTTTTACCGCACGGTGAACACAGTAAAAAGGAAACCCAAAAAACAATGGAGGAATCGCTGTTTTTTTCCCATTCCACCCCACAAATAATTTTTCTTCAGTTTCCCAGTACATTATATGATACAATAAATGGTGCCATTAAAATTACAGCTCGTCCCGCAAAAAACAAGCCCTCATTGGGCTATGTCCACAGAAAAATAGTGTCTCCAAGGGGTTAAAATGGGAATACCCCTTTAAACAAACAAAAAAAAACAACTTGTCTTTACTTTCTATTTCCTTATTTTAAAAGTGAGAACGGAGAGTGATAAATAATTCACAAGGATTTTGTGACAACATAATTATCATGAACTTGTGTCCTCCCTCGAAAAGACGAGAATTCCCCGTTATTCGGACTGTCATCTGAAACCGCACACGTCTGAATGCGTCCGTCATGTCTGGAAAAATGCTGATTGTTAAATGTTGCGCTTTTCCGGAGTCAGGATTACCGGTCACGTTTCCACGACGGATTTTCATCTTCATGAGTTTACTTAGTGGTTTCCTAGTTAAGAAGACGATGTACGTTATCTGAAGGGCGACGGTTTCTGAAATAGAACTTTCAGTAACACATAGGGAATGCAGACTGTCAATAAGTTGAGACCGTGACCTCACTGGCATCGTTCAGACATCACTGGCATCGTTCAGACATCACTGGCATCGTTCAGACATGAGGGACGGGGTTTAACTGAAGGGAAAAGTATTGGAAGACCAACAAAATACATGGTGGACCTTCTTTTAGACGTCTGTAAAATCCCATACAGGCATCTCAAGTTGTTAACCCTTTCCCGCCGCAGCCATTTTTTGGATTTTCACTTTTGTTTTTTCCTCCCCAACATTCCAAATACCATAACTTTTTTATTTTTCCATCGATATTGCCGTAGGAGGGCTTGTTTTTTGCAGGACGAGTTGTAAATTTTAACAGCACAATTTTTTGTACCATATAATGTAGTGAGAAATGAGAAAAAAATGATATGTGGGGTGGAATAGGAAAAAAAATCAGCGATTCCTCAATCTTTTGGGTGGTTTTGTTTTTACGGCGTTCACCGTGCGGTAAATACTGCATGTTAACTTTATTGTGCGGGTCAATACGATTACGGTGATACCAAATTTATATTGTTTTCTTTATGTTTTACAAGGAAAAAACTGATTGTTAAAAATACAATTTTAGTTTTGTCGCCATATTCAGAGAGCCATAACTTTTTTATTTTTCCGTCGATTTAGCGGTATGAGGGCATATTTTTTGCGGGGCGAGCTGTAGTTTATATTAGTACCATTTTGGGGTACATGGGAATTTTTGATCAATTTTTATTTCATTTTTTGTGGGAGATGAAGTGACCAAAAACAGCAAATCTGCGAACTAAATAATGATATATTGTAATAGTTCAGACTTTTCACCGATACTTCACTGAACAGCCGGGATTGGAGATAACTCTGATCCCGGATGTGTATTCAGACGACACGGTCAATAGCAAGAGGCGGAATCTAAGCTGATGCAAAGAAGAGGGCCCCCCTCCATCATCCCACCGCATACCATCCCTCCGGCGCCAACGCGCAGTGCCACTGGTTACCATGGTAGCCTAATGAAGGCCGTCAGGTCATCTTTGTGCTCCTATTAAGCCAGGCCCGAGACCGTAACAATTTTAATTTACAACAAATTGCCGACAGGAAATGTTCCCTAAATCTTGAGTTATATTAAATGGATTAAAATGTAATTTTTTTTATTCCAAAGGAAAAGTAAATATGCCCTTAAATGTCTGCACACAAGTAAAAACTACTAGAGAAGAACTCCCTGACTATTGAGTTCACAATGTCATTCCTCTAATAAATATATAAACTTGGTATTGCCGTAACGTATTGTTCCGCAGAGTACAGTAAACATGTCGTTTTTACCGCACGCTAAAGACCATAAAAACGAAAAGAAAAACTAGCCCTCATATGGCTTTGTTAACGGAAAAAAAAGTTTTGGCTTTTGGAAGGCGTGGAGGAAAAAATTAAAAACTCAAAAATGGCTGCAGCGGCGGCAACGGGGTTAATAACCACTCAAATACCGAAGGTTTTTTAAACCTTAATGACCGAGCAATTTTTTAAACTTTTCCATCGTCGCATTCTAAGAGCTGTAACTTTTTATTTTTGCATCGACATAGCTGTATAAGGACTTTTTGTTTTTGCGGGACAAGTTGTATTTTTGTATAGCACCGTTTTGGGGTACATATCATTTATTGATTAACTTTTTATTAACTTTTTTAGTGGGGTACTGGGAAAAAAAACCAGAAATTTCGCCATTCTTTTTTGCGTCTTAATTTTATGCCGTTTACCAAGCGGCATAAATAAAATAATAACTTTATTCAGCGGGTAGTTCCGAATGCGGCGATACCAAATTTCTATGTTTTTTTTTTTTGTTTTCCTACTTTTACACAGTAAAAACACTTTTTTTCAAAATTATTTTTTTTTGAGCCATAACTTTTTTTTTTTTTTTCGACCGATGCAGCTGTATGAGGGATTTTTTTCTTGCGGGACAACTTGTAGTTCCTATCGGTACCATTTCGGAGTAACTGCAACTTTTTTTATCACTTTTTTGAAGGTAGGATGAACAGAAAACAGCAATTCTGGCATTGTTTTTTACTTTTTACAGAATTCACCGTGTAAAGTAATCGTTTTATAGTTGGCTTTGTTACGGACGCGACGATACCAAATATAAGCAACTAGTGTTTTTTTGTTTTTTTTTTACTTGGGACATTTATTTACTTATTTCAAACTTTCACTTTTTTAGTCTCACTAGGGGACTTTATTGTGCGATCTTTTGATCGCTTTTAAAATACACTGCAATACATTGTATTATTGCCTGTCAGTGTAAGGGTATGTTCACACGCACTGTTTTCAGACGTAATTCAGGCGTTTTACGCCTCGAATTACGCCTGAAAAGACGGCTCCATTACGCCTACAAACATCTGCCCATTGCCTGCAATGGTTTTTACGATGTTCTGTTCCCACGAGCCTTTATTTTATGCGTCGCTGTCAAAATACGGCGCGTAAAATGACGGCTCGTCAAAAGAAGTGCAGGACACTTCTTGGGACGTTTTTGGAGCCGGTTTTTCATAGACTCTATTGAAAACGGCTCCAAAAACGGCCGTAAAAAACGCCGCAAAAAACGTCTGAAAATCAGGAGCTGTTTTCCCTTGGAAACAGCTCCGTATTTTCCGACGTATTTTGTTAAACGTGTGAACATACCCTTAGACTGCCTCTGACATGGCATAACAGGCAATCATTAAAAGCAGACCTGGGGGACTTTGTTAGGCCACCATCTGCCATAGAAACCGTTGACACTCCGTGATGCACGCGGGGTGTGCCATTGGGGTGAGAGAGGGAGCCCGCTCCTTCTAAAACCACTCGGATGCGGTGCACGCTATTGAGCGCCGCATCTGAGGGGTTAAATATGGTCTCGATCGTTGCCCTGAAACCAGAGTCTGTTACTAACAGCCCGGAATTCAGGAGCACCCCGCACGATGCGGGAAAAGTTATTCTGAAGTACCGACGTGAAAAGGCGGCACTTCAGAAGAACTATCTTAAACGGCCGACGTAAATAACACTAGACGCTGGTCGTTAAAGGGTTAAAGAGGACCAGTCATCTCTCCTGACATTTCTGTGTTGGTAAAGAAGTGCATTGCCCTGAATCACCTTTTCTTACAACTCTGCGTTGTGCCGTCCTCTATTATTCCTCCTGGAAATTTATGAATACATTTACAACTGGGTGTTACCACTCCTCTTGTCAATGGGGCGTGTTCCTACACATTTAATCATAGATTTCCCAGAAGAATAACAGAGAAACAGTTAAACACAGGGTCGTAAGAAAAGATGCTCCAGATTTATCTATTGGGGAATACAAGGAAGTACTAAAACAAACATGTCAGGAGAGCTGACAGATCCTCTTTAACTCCTTAAGGACACGGACAATATTGGCCTTGAGGACAGAACAATTTTTTTAGATTTCCCTCTTTGCATCCCGACGCTCATAACTTTTTTATTTTTTGTACGACGTAGTTGTATGGGACTTTGTTTTTTGCGAGACGATTTGTACTTTATGTAGGTGCCATTTTTTGGTACGAATACATTATCGTTTAATTTATACAAATTTTTAATTTGGGGAAAATGCAGAAAAAAAGCAGTTCCGTTGCAGTTTTATTATTTTACACCATACACTGATCATCATAAATAATATTATACATTTGTTGTACAGCTTGTTACGGTCGTGGCGATACCAAATATGTCTCTATTATTTCATGTTTTGGGACTTATATTTTAAAAAGTTTATTTATTGTAAAACATGTGTATTTATGTGTATTTTTTTTTACAATTTTTTTTTATTTAACATTAATTGATTTTTTTAATTAATTAAATTTTTTTTTTATTAATCCCATATAGGGATTTTTATTTTTTTAACTGTAATGTACTGGCATATATCTATATACCATATAAGTTCTGTCTGGCCATACAAGTTATGGGCTTTGATCGTGTCACAGGGATTTTCTGTGATGCGATCAAAGGGCAGTCCCCACTCCTCTTATTTACTTCGAATGCCGCGATCGGCTTTGATCACGGCATTCAAGGGGGTTAACGGCGGAGAGAAGAGGTTTCTCTTCTCTCCACCGTTAGAGTGGTGCTGCGGCTGTGTACTACAGCCATTAACCCGCTCCTGATCGCGCGCGGACACGGCTGTCACACAGGACGAGAATACTCGTCCTAATGCACAAAGTACCCGCCGCTCAGGACGAGTATTCTCGTCCTGTGTCGGCAAGTAGTTAAAGGGTTTTCCGCTAGGGATATTCCTTTATTTTTAAAAGGGTCCCCTGATATTAAGATGATCACAGGATGTCCTGCTGCCTGTAATCTGTGGGAGAACTCAGCAGCAAGTGTTCAATTCCCCTGCAGCGCCACCACAGGGGAAATTAAGTATTACATGATGCCAATTTAAATCAATAGGCCGTCCATTTAATTCCCAGACAACCCAGGCTCTCCAGAGAAAGAGACACTCTTTGTAGCCACACTCTACTCCTCCTAATTGATGGAGGTTGTGAATGAGGGGCGCCCCTAATGCTCTAAGTTATTTGAAAAGTGGTTTTCTAACCTACACAATTACTTAAAATGTGATCAAAGAGTCCTAACTTTTAATAAGGGTCAATTGGACTCATGGAAAATTTGGACCAAATAAATGTGAACAGCTAATTAACCCAATTTTCCATTCCCTCATATACAAAAACATGAGGAGGGGTTAGTAACAGTCATCTCAGTTCATAGGTGTCTAAAGATTACCGCTAAGAAACATCACATCTAAAATAATCAAACGTGCTTCCAAACGATCAACAGGCAACGCTTCCCAAATATCAAAGCCCTTTACAGATCCAAAATACAGTACATCCCCTTTCTGGCCTTGCCTAGCTATGTTACAATTCAAGAACATATGAAGAAGATCTATGTAGTTCGGATGGTAAGTGCAGAAATCCCCTTAATTATGTAATCAGAGCCGGTGACACAGAGCAATCCTCTGGAAAGTAGGAAAGTACCCCTGAAGTACAGGTGTCCGCAGCCAAACTGACGTCAATCTGTGCCATGTAATGTACTGCAATGAAGTATGACATAAGTGGATGGAAAAGACAAAGTTCAAGGACACTAGAACACCAGAACCTGAAATATCAACATTATTGTAATAGGATTTAGGAAAATTTTTGCTGCATCCCTTTTAGAAACAGATTTCAGGCAGAAAACCAAAAATAGTGGGGAAAAAATCTCTCTCATACTGAAATTGTTCAAATATCCTGGCCTGGAATAAAGAAGACATCTGAAATTAAATAGTTTATTCTGGTCAAACCCAGGCACTGGCTACGGCACTTTCTATAACTCTTTGTGACCCTCCACATTTAAAGAGTTGTTCTCTTTTGACAATTCATTTTCATTAAAAGGGTCCTCTGAAAAGAAAATCAGAAGTTGTCCCCTACTGGGACTCCCAGCGATCAATTGTAATCTGCAGGGGTACCTGGCAGCAGGTGTTCAAATTTCCTGCAGCGCCACCCCAGGGAAATTCAAGTATTGCACGGTGCTCATTGGATTGAATGTCCATATAATGCATGGATGTACTCCAGAGAAAGAGATACTCTTTGTAGTCCCTCTGCACTCTGGATAATTCATGAATGTTCACGTTGACCCCCTTAACTCAGAATGCCCGTATAAACCAGACAATCCCTTTAAGACATATACGTTGGGCTGCAACCAAATGCATACACCAATGAATGATGGTTTATGATACTGTGGTGCAAAAGGGACTTAATTTTTTCCCCATGAGAGAGGTTTTACCTATTTTCACCGATGTTACATTCCAATCCCTATGCTGACAGTATACTGCCCATTACAGTATCATAGTCCAACAGGACGGGTTTTTATCCACTATATGTAAATAGGACAAATCCTGAGAGCTGGGATGAATTGTTACGCCAAGTATATTACAAATCTGCATAATTTTTAATTGTACAATGAATAAGGTATAATTCATGGGGCTGTGTCATCACAAACATATATGGCAAATCCACAGCATGTGCCATAAGTATCTGATAGTTGTGGGTCCTAGAGCTGGGATCCGCATCTATCTCCCAAACGGCTTTCCCAACCCCATTCCGAATAATGAGGCGGCAACTGTTTCCGTAGCTCCAAATTTACGGAGAAAGCGTAGCTCGCTGTGCTGCCCTGTTTCCGCAACTCCCATTCACTTCTATGGGAGTTACGGAAACAGCATAGCTCAGCCGGCTCGGCTGTTTTCAGAAACTCATTCTGCTGTGCACTGAAACTACACCCGGATGCGGGGGCCAGCGGCCTCTTCACCAGGCGGGATGGGGTCGGGAGACCCCCATTGGGGAGATAGGTGCAGGTAACTCGCACCTAACAGAGAATTGCAGCAGTTCTGTAATATAATTTCCTTTGTAGTTCAAAACCGCAGGCAGGGCCAGCATCAACACCAGGCAAATTTGGTCTCATGAAAGGGCATTCTGATTGGGTGGGCCCATGCAAATCTTGCTCTATGCTTGTCAAATCAAGGGTGTGCTAGATACGGCCCATCTGTGGCTCTGTTGTATATACGCAGTAGGCATAGTGGCGGCACCTAGCTTAGGTACCCTTGGCGAGACCCTCAGTTATGGTGAGGAACCTTCCACTTATCCACCTGGGCTATCCAGCAGACAGAAATATTTATATAGACTTTAATGGATCATTTCATAGAGACATGTCAAGAGTTGTGATTGGTTGATCAGCTGTGGGGGGGTCTCAGCACTAAGACCCCCACTTATCACAACTTGACAGTGACCCAATAAGACGGTACTCTAATGGACAGTCATCTACAGTAAGCATGCTTTTATTGAGCTGAACGTCTAACCCATTTCCATAATGTGTCGCAATAATTTTTGGCTTAGAAACACTTGTGTGTCCTATATGGGTAACTCCCCAGCTAATTTGGGAATTGTCGCACTATTGCTATCTCAACAGGTTGTTATGTTTTGAGTCCTACAATATTACATAGCTACAGCCTTCCATCATGGCCTCCCCTGACGTGTCATCTGCCCATCGGCAGCAGGTTTCATATCGCCAGCTCTCTGCTTCAGAATTTCCCAACCCACAAATATGGACGGGTAGTTTTATTTACAGGATATAAATCATATTTAAAGTCAATATCCAACCACAACTGGAAACCGGACCTCAGAATCCCCAATTAAAGGCTCCCGGCACTTAAAGAGGCTCTGTCACCAGATTATAAAATCCCTATCTCCTATTGCATGTGATCGGCGCTGCAATGTAGATAACAGTAAAGTTGTAGTTTTGTTTTTAAAACGATAATTTTTGCCCAAGTTATGAGCAATTTTATATTTATGCAAATGAGCTTTTCAATAGACAACTGGGCGTGTTTTCTCGTTTTACCAACTGGGCGTGTATTGTGTTTTTACCAACTGGGCGTGTTTACTCGTTTTACCAACTGGGCGTTGTGAATAGAAGTGTATGACGCTGACCAATCAGCGTCATACACTTCTCATCGTTCCCACCCAGCTTCTTTCACTGCAGACACACAGCGTGTTCTCGCGAGATCACGCTGTGACGTCACTTCCTCCCACAGGTCCTTCATTGCGTCGGATGAGAGAAGACACATCGGCTCCAGGCATACGAGAGGGTACAGTTGAATCTGCAGCAGCATCACCGTGTGCAGGTAAGCATAGTAAACTCTCTAGAGACTAGCATATTAACCTCTCGGATGCCTGGAGCCGATGTATCTTCTCTCGTCTGATGCGATGGTGAAGGACCTGTGGGTGACGTCACGCTGTGTGTCTGCAGTGAAAGAAGCTGGGTGGGAACAATGAGAAGTGTATGACGCTGATTGGTCAGCGTCATACACTTCTATTCCAAACGCCCAGTTGTAAAACGAAAAAACACGCCCAGTTGTCTATTGAAAAGCTCATTTGCATAAATCTAAAATTGCTCATAACTTGGGCAAAAATGATCGTTTAAAAAAACAAACAACTTTACTGTTATCTACATTGCAGCGCCGATCACATTCAATAGGAGAGGGATTTTATAATCTGGTGACAGAGCCTCTTATATTGTCATTTCTTATGCATGAAGCAGAGCTGCAGTAGACATAGTGGTGGCACCTAGCTTAGGTAGCCCTAGTCAGTAACCTAGGACCCCAACTAAAGACCACCAAAGATATGATAATCTCATGTCTATAAACTGGGAGACTTGCCCACATCAGGGTAACAGGGATAGGACAGACTGGATCCAACTGATCCAATGCTGCTATTTATGCCTACGGAACTTGTGAGATCTGGTAATGGGGATTGTTGGAAGTTTAGTCTTTACACCAGTAATCTAGATAATAAAGTTCATTGTAGGAACTCAGCTAAAGGATTAGAGATACCTGTATGTGATCAAACTTTGGACTGGTACAATTAGCAATCAGCAGAATAGTGAATGCAGCCCTTGAGTATATTTCAGGCTGTAGCTCAGCATCAGTACAAGAGAAGTCAAGTATTTCCAAACTTTATAATTATTTATTTCACCAGCAGGGCTTCCTTTGTCGTCAGTAAATGCCTATGATCTTCTACAGCCAAGAGTTGTGCTGGTAACATTGCCCGCTCAAGATATCAGTCCTAATAGGCATATGAAAGTGGTTGTTTAAATCAGTGTTTCTCCTTGTTTCTTAACCAAGTGTCCCGTACTCAAATAAATTACATCAAAGTACCCCCGAGGCAAGTGTGAGTACCCCCTAGAGATATGGCATTCACATACATGTATCCAGGGACATACACATAAATAATAGGGGCCCCATAGCATAACTTTGTATGGGCCCCAACCCCCTACTGAAAGGTCTGACAAATTGACTACTTGTTTTTTTTTATAAATGATCACGTAACGGATCCTTATAAGGGGGAACTCTGGTTTTCAGACATAGAGGGAGCTCTATTAATACTGATGCACTGTGTGAGCGGTGCCCCAATATCCCCCTCACCACATGCAACAGGTTCCTCAATAGGGTGTAGGCTCATTTTATGAATTCAGCACCGCTTAATAACGCTAGGTTGGACCTGGAGTTATAGAAAGATGGAGGAATTTTTTAATAAACAAGTCACACACTGCACAACTCTGAAGCCTTGCTCAGGTCCCCTAATTCGTATGTTGGCAAAAGTCACAGATGCTTCATAAATATGCTACTCAGTCTGAACACTATTTTTTAATGTATCTACCCCAGACAACTGACCAAAGAGCTCAAAATCCCCTACACACAGTACACAATATAATTATAGCTGCCTGCAGATACCACTAGGGGGAGCTCACAGCATATGGATTTATACAACTACTAAGGAACTCAATAGAAGCTGTAAAAATCTCAATGTGGTGAGCTCCCCCTAGTGGCGACTCCTCTTACCATGGGCCCCATAGCAGTTACGTGGTCTGTCTGTATGGTAAGTATGCCACTGCATGCACCACGAGTCGAGTGCCTAGGGTCTTAACCATTCAATACAGATTTATACAACGGAAGACAGAACACAGTGGTATATTACAATACCCACTTCAGGTACTCACCTAGTGTGGGGGATTGGGTTTCTGAAAGGCCATTAGAACCTAAAATAAAGAGAATAGATTATTGCAGTGAGTAATAATTAGGGTATGTGCACACACACTAATTACGTCCGTAATTGACGGACGTATTTCGGCCGCAGGTCCCGGAACGAACACAGTGCAGGGAGCCGGGCTCCTAGCATCATATTTATGTACGATGCTAGGAGTCCCTGCCTCTCCGTGGAACTACTGTCCCGTACTGAAAACATGATTACAGTACGGGACAGTTGTCCTGCAGCGAGGCAGAGACTCCTAACATCGTACATAAGTATGATGCTAGGAGCCCGGCTCCCTGCACTGTGTTCGGTCCGGTACTTGCGGCCGAAATACGTCCGTCAAATACGGACGTAATTAGTGTGTGTGCACATACCCTTAAAATCATCTAGGAAATTAATTCATTCATATATGTTCCTGCACCAGTGTGGTATACACTCACTATATGGACATATAGACATGCCACTGATGGCAAACTTAGCTCTACTGCGTTATATACAAACTCAGATCTGCTCAATCTGTAGCCTACTCCACAGAAATAAATGAACACAGGAAGGAGAGGACCCCCAAAGTACTGAGGACCCCCATCTGAGGAAACACGAACTTGGCCAGCTGCCTGTTCATTTTCTCTCCTTAGGCTATGTTCACATTTGCGTTGTATAATCCGTTAGTCTGATCCATTTTTAGATCAAAATAAGGATATAATCTGATCCGTTAAAAATCCCATTGTAATTAGAATAACGGATTGCAAGGGAAGACTGACATATCGAATGCGGACAGAGCATAACGGATGCAATTAAAAATCTCAATGGGATTTTTAACAGATCTGTTTTTATCCTTATTCTGATCTAAAAACGGATTATACAACGTAAGTGTGAACTTAGCCTTATGGAGATAAGCGGCGCCTCTAATAACAGCTGCTTGTTATCAGAATTGGAACGTATGCTTTAGCAGCCCCCCCTGGTCCTAGTGCTGCCATGTCAGTATACGAAAGCTCCCCCAGATTCCTGAGACTGGACACTGTAAATAGAGACATCTACTAGATCATCCGGACGTTTTTTAGACTGTACATTGCCGAGCGTCCTCCATCCCACTGCGTTGTATGGGACTTGCGGCCGAAATACGTCCGTCAATTACGGACGTAATTAGTGTGTGTGCACATACCCTCAAATGACAGCTCGTCGGCACAGTAGGTCGGCAAACCCATTGAAATGAATGGGCAGATGTTTGCCGACGTATTGGAGCCGTGTTTTCAGGCGTAATTTGAGGTGTAAAACGCCTCCATTACACCTGAAAATAGGTCGTGTGAACCCGCTATTGAGGCGCTATTTTCGGGCGTAATTCGGGGCAAAAACGCCCGAATTACGTCCGTAAATAGGCCGTGTGAACATACCCTTAGGGTATGCTCACACGATGAGAGGCTTTTACGGCTGAAATGACAGACTGTTTTCAGGAGAAAACAGCTGCCTCGTTTCAGACGTAAAAGCTCCTCCTCGTAATATACGAGGCGTCTGTGACGCCTGTAATCTTGAGCTGCTCTTCATTGAGTTCAATGAAGAACGGATCAAATTACGTTGCAAAGAAGTGCCCTGCACTTCTTTGCCGAGGCAATCAATTTACGCGTCGTCGTTTGACAGCTGTCAAACGACGACGCGTAAATGACAGGTCGCCTGCACAATACGTCGGCAAACCCATTCAAATGAATGGGCAGATGTTTGCCAACGTATTGGAGCCGTATTTTCAGGCGTAAAACGAGGCATAATACGCCTTGTTTACGTCTGAAAATAGGTCGTGTGAACCCAGCCTAAGGGTATGTGCACACACACTAATTACGTCCGTAATTGACGGACGTATTTCGGCCGCAAGTCCCGGACCGAACACAGTGCAGGGAGCCGGGCTCCTAGCATCATACTTATGTACGATGCTAGGAGTCCCTGCCTCGCTGCAGGACAACTGTCCCGTACTGTAATCATGTTTTCAGTACGAGACAGTTGTCTTGCAGCGAGGCAGGGACTTCTAGCATCGTACATAAGTATGATGCTAGGAGCCCGGCTCCCTGCACTGTGTTCGGTCCGGGACTTGCGGCCGAAATACGTCCGTCAATTACGGACGTAATTAGTGTGTGTGCACATACCCTAAGGGTATGTTCACACGCAGAGTCAAAAACGGCTAAAAATTCCAGAGCGGTTTTCAGAGTTTTACAGCGGTGTAAAAAAACGCCCCGTCTGAACGAAACACAGTATTTCCATTTGAATTAGATGGGCAGATGTTGGTAGGCGTTCAGCTACCGTTTTTTCAGGCGTATTTCGGGGTGTTTACGTCCGGAAATACACCTTAAAACACAGCATGTGAACATACCCTTAGGGTATGTTCACACGGTTAACAAAATACGGCTGAAAATAGGTCGTGTGAACATACCCTTAGGGTAAATTCACACACGGGAGATTTGTTGTAGAATTTTTGCAACTTAAAATCTGCTTCATACATGTGAATGGGGATGTTTCTGCAGCAGGTGGATGGATTTTTTTCAACCGGAATCGAGTCAAATGTTCTGCAACTAATCCGCAATACGCTTTCTATTAAAAAAAATATCATAAAAATATTCGACTACATATATATATATATATATATATATATATATATATATATATATATATATGTTTATATATTAGTCAGTGGACACTTCTTTCAATGATAACTGATGGTCTTACGGAAAAGATGCCCCCAACCCCTGATCAGAAGGAAAGTAGCTGCTGTTTTGGGATTGGGGAACCCCTATAGGTGGAGGTCTCCGAATACTGACACACTGTCACATATGATCCTAAATGGCAAAGCTGGTGAAGAACTACATGCTCCAGCTTCTCTGCCAATCATAGAGTGCCAAGAGGAATTGCCACCATGTCCCATCAACTAAATGAGCTGCAATGTACAGAATTCCCTGGCATTGCCTATGCGTAATGATTTGCCCCTGTCCATAGGAATGCATTGAGTTGCCCACTGTTTACAATGTGACACCCGATATATGTTGACGTTGGCATGTCGCAGATGATCTACACGGCTCAGGCTCCATAGGGAAGGCAGAAGAGCAGCGTCAGAGATTCTGCAGCCACCATGACCATAGACCTGCATTAAATATGGAGGAGGGGCCATTATATATTGCAGTTGCTCCCCAATAGTCCCCAATTGCCTTCTACTGGAAAGCAACTCAAGAAAAAAAAATGATGCGTCTCAAGTCATATGACTGTCCTGCAATACACGTCACCGGGTGAAGATGACATCATTCCTGCATTTTTTTTAAATGATATTATTGAGTTTCTTATTGGCACAGGAGTGGATGACAGGGCAGGCTGACACTTGTAGTTCCAGTGTTACACATAATATGACACATCAATGCCCATGTATTTACTGTACACCCTGCAAAAAGTATACAAAAGACACATGACATGAATGCATGGCACACACACACCTACCTGGCCTGCCCGGCTCCCTCATGCTGCTGGCGGCACAGATCGCAGAGGTGTTCACACTACAGAGCTGCGGCAACTTCGCAGATAAAACTTTTCTCGATTTCTTCCTCTATGCAGCCTGGAATTCCCCGTTTCTGTGGTCAGCGCGCTGATTGGAGGAGGATCCCGATGACGTCATTATTAAAATGAACAGGCGGGGCCAGGAAATCCCCCTCCGAATACGGGAGATCACGTGACTTCCCTTACACGGCACCACGTGGGCTAAGACAGCGAAGAATCGACGTGTGTGTACAGCGCAGAGTATCCGGCAGTCCTATGTACCCAGACCTGCTGCCGCCGCGCAAGCCGCCTGTAGTAAAGTATGAGCAGAGTTGTTATACACTCCAGGTTGTTCGTAATATATTTTCCACTTTTCTAAAGGAGTGAACAGCAAGTATGCAAAACCAGCCTCCCCAGAAGCGGCTAAAAAACAACATTTTAAAAGGGTTTTACAGCTTTAAAAAAAAACAAAAAACAAACTGGTATCTGATTATGGGTTAAAAAAAATAAAATATGCACACATAGCCATCTTCTAAATCCCCCACTGTCGTCTTGACAGGCTGTACCGGACACCTGGCTGCAGTGGGCACTTAGTCTAGGTTCACACATCGCGGTAAGTGCCGCACTTCGCAGCAAAAAACGCACTTTGACCGTGACGTGTGGACCCAGCCTTACTGACATCTACGCCGCAGTGGTGGTGTCAGCATGTCATTGATGTAAGGTGATGGGTGGCCACGGCACTGGAGGTATGTGCATATGTTATTTTATTTACCACTGTTAGTTATATAGCGCCAACATGCTCCGCAGCGCTGTACAGAGGTTCTCCTTAAGGGGGTTTTACACAGGACGATTATCGGGCATATAACGCTCGTTGCCAATAACTGCCCTGAGTAAACAGGGGAACGATCAGCAGATGACCGAGCAAACAAGCATTGCCGACGCCTGGCCGGGGATTCCGCTCATAGAGGTAGCCACAATGCCACTACCTACAGGGGGGAGTATGTGCCACTACCTAC
Source organism: Rhinoderma darwinii (assembly GCF_050947455.1). Taxonomy (NCBI): domain Eukaryota; kingdom Metazoa; phylum Chordata; class Amphibia; order Anura; family Rhinodermatidae; genus Rhinoderma; species Rhinoderma darwinii. The sequence continues at coordinate 101,836,769 of NC_134694.1, forward strand.
AGGGGGGAGTATGTGCCACTATCTACAGGGGGGAGTATGTGCCACTACCTACAGGGGGGAGTATGTGCCACTATCTACAGGGGGGAGTATGTGCCACTATCTACAGGGGGGAGTATGTGCCACTACCTACAGGGGGGAGTATGTGCCACTACCTACAGGGGGGAGTATGTGCCACTATCTACAGGGGGGAGTATGTGCCACTATCTACAGGGGGGAGTATGTGCCACTACCTACAGGGGGGAGTATGTGCCACTATCTACAGGGGGGAGTATGTGCCACTACCTACAGGGGGGAGTATGTGCCACTACCTACAGGGGGGAGTATGTGCCACTACCTACAGGGGGGGGTATGTGCCACTATCTACAGGGGGGAGTATGTGCCACTACCTACAGGGGGGAGTATGTGCCACTACCTACAGGGGGGAGTATGTGCCACTACCTACAGGGGGGAGTATGTGCCACTACCTACAGGGGGGAGTATGTGCCACTATCTACAGGGGGGAGTATGTGCCACTACCTACAGGGGGGAGTATGTGCCACTACCTACAGGGGGGAGTATGTGCCACTATCTACAGGGTCGAGTATGTGCCACCACCTACAGGGGGGAGTATGTGCCACCACCTACAGGGGGGAGTATGTGCCACTATCTACAGGGTCGAGTATGTGCCACCACCTACAGGGGGGAGTATGTGCCACCACCTACAGGGGGGAGTATGTGCCACTACCTACAGGGGGGAGTATGTGCCACTATCTACAGGGGGGAGTATGTGCCACTACCTACAGGGGGGAGTATGTGCCACTACCTACAGGGGGGAGTATGTGCCACTACCTACAGGGGGGAGTATGTGCCACTACCTACAGGGGGGAGTATGTGCCACTATCTACAGGGGGGAGTATGTGCCACTACCTACAGGGGGGGGGGGTGTATGTGCCACTATCTACAGGGGGGAGTATGTGCCACTACCTACAGGGGGGGGGGTATGTGCCACTATCTACAGGGGGGAGTATGTGCCACTACCTACAGGGGGGAGTATGTGCCACTATCTACAGGGGGGAGTATGTGCCACTACCTATAGGGGGGGGGTGTATGTGCCACTATCTACAGGGGGGAGTATGTGCCACTGTCTACAGGGGGGGGGTATGTGCCACTACCTACAGGGGGGAGTATGTGCCACTACCTACAGGGGGGGGGTATGTGCCACTACCTACAGGGGGGGTATGTGCCACTACCTACAGGGGGGAGTATGTGCCACTATCTACAGGGGGGAGTATGTGCCACTATCAACAGGGGGGGTATGTGCCACTATCTACAGGGGGGGTATGTGCCACTACCTACAGAGGGGAGTATGTGCCACTACCTACAGGGGGGGGTATGTGCCACTACCTACAGGGGGGAGTATGTGCCACTACCTACAGGGGGGAGTATGTGCCACTACCTACAGGGGGGGAGTATGTGCCACTATCTACAGGGGGGAGTATGTGCCACTACCTACAGGGGGGGGGGTACGTGCCACTACCTACAGGGGGGGGTACGTGCCACTACCTACAGGGGGGAGTACGTGCCACTACCTACAGGGGGGAGTACGTGCCACTACCTACAGGGGGGAGTACGTGCCACCACCTACAGGGGGGAGTACGTGCCACCACCTACAGGGGGGAGTACGTGCCACTACCTACAGGGGGGAGTATGTGCCACTACCTACAGGGGGGAGTATGTGCCACTACCTACAGGGGGGAGTATGTGCCACTACCTACAGGGGAGAGTATGTGCCACTACCTACAGGGGGGGGGTATGTGCCACTACCTACAGGGGGGAGTATGTGCCACTATCTACAGGGGGGAGTATGTGCCACTACCTACAGGGGAGGGTATGTGCCACTACCTACAGGGGGGAGTATGTGCCACTACCTACAGGGGGGAGTATGTGCCACTATCTACAGGGGGGCTGTGTGGTATCATCTACAGAGGGGAGGGGGGGGTGGTGTGTGTGTGTGTGTGTGTGTGTGTGTGTGTGTGTGTGTGTGTGTGTGTGTGTGTGTGTGTGTGTGTGTGTGTGTGTGTGTGTGTGTGTGTGTCATTATCTAGAGGGTGGCTGCATGGCACTATCTACACGGGGAATTGTGGTATTAACTACTGAGGGCACTGTGGCACTTTCTACAGGGGGCACTGTGGAGTCATCTACAGGAAGCAGTGTGTGTGGTACTATCTACAGGGATCAGTGTGGAGCATCATCTATATACAAGGGGCCCTGAATGTGGCATTACGCTACCAGTAGTGGTCAGCACATATCGCCTAGCCTTAGTAATAAAGTGAGACATCACCTGCCTGTAAACAACCAGAGACCTAATGGCCACCATAGGAGTTGTCAACCAAACTAGTGCAGACAGTTTGTTAGCTTTTTTGTATGCAGAAATTCTGGATAGCCACACCCACAAGATAAACTACGCCCCATAAGACACACCCACTATATAAACCACACACCCATAAGACACACCCACCAAACATGCCACACCCTGAGTGTCCCCGGAAAAAAAATATCAAATGTTGCCAACTATGAAACTCTATGTAGATGTTGTCCTTGGTTGGCAGATTTTCGACTGGATTTGGTGCTGAAGAGAAAAAGAGGGGAGAACACAGGATTTTTTAAAATAAAGACTATACTTACCTCTTCCCCCATCTGGTCCGTGTGGTGCCGGCCTCCTTGGATGACGTTGCGTGCCGTGTGACTGCTGCAGTGGTCAGCCCATTACATCATCCAAAGAGGCCCGCAGGACGCAGACCAGACGGGGGAGCGGAGAGGCGTCACTATGGGAATGCCAGGAGAGGTAAGTATGGTCTTATTTTTTTTTTTTTTATTTTTTTTTTAAAAAGGGTGTTTTTTATTTTCCTATTTGCGATTTTTTTTTTTCTGGTTATTTTTGTAGCTGATGTTTGTTTTGGCATTTAACTTCCCTATTGAACTCATTGGGGAAAATTCACAAACCATACTGCAGTATAAATTGACATGCTGCAGATTAAAAAATCTGCACTGCAGGTACATTTTTATGTACGGAAATTTTCCATGGCGTGTGGATCGCACCCAGCTCTTCCCCTTCCCGGCACCCCTGGTGGCGGTGGTTACCGGGGTAATAATGAGGGTTAGTGTTAGTCTTTTCACCGGCTAACACTAAGTCCCTCCTTAATAATGGACGCTGTCAATCAGCCAGTGGCCATTACTAAGGCCCCATGCACACAACAGCAAAAAACCTCAGTTTTTGCGGACCGCAGTCGCGGTCCGCAAAAACGGAGCCATTCACTTTCATTGAACACTGACACCTTTCTGTAGCACTACGGAAGGGTGTCAGTGCCGTGGAAATGTTCCGGGAATTATGGAACATGTCCGTTCTTTCGCATTTTGCGGGCCGTGCTCCCATACTTTGTATGGGAGCACGGCCCGAAAATGCGGCTGTCAGTCAGCGGCCGGAGGTGCCCGCAATCGCGGGCCGTGATTGCGGGCACGGTCGTGTGCATGGGGCCTAAGGCGGTAGTAATAGTTTAAAAAAAATACCTACATAACCCTCGTTAACCATTTTATTGAAAAAAAGAAAAAAACAAAACCGGTCATTTAAGTAGTCCTCGAATCTGACATACCGAACCTGTAACCTAAACATTTCCATGTGTACCATTCTGGTATTCCATGTGTCAGTCTCGCACCTGTTATTTTTGTTGCTGCTTCTATCTCTATATACCAGACTGGGATGGTTGCTTAGCAGCAGTGTGAATCAGGCTTGGAGACACGCTCTCTACTTGAGTCTACGGAGATCTTTGTGTCACCCATCACAGGCTTCAGCAGTTCCTGGACCATACTAGTTTTGCACAGGCAGGGGGGGGACAGAAACTTCATAGGAGTGATAGCAAAGCAGAAAGGAAGAGAAAGCTGGGGAAATCTAAGAATCAAGATCGAGGCTTTTTTTTATAGCACAGACAAGGCAGCAGTTAAAAAAGTAAGTAAAATATACATAAAAGTGTAGTGTACAGTCAGGTGAGGAATGCAGACATGGAAAGTTGTGTTTCCACTGGACGTCTTTAATATAACAGTTTATGTATTTCATATATGGGATATATTGTATTACATGGGAAAATTAGTATTTCTTTTTTTTTTTTTGAGTTTCATCCCACTTTTTTTGTTTTTACAGGGGAGAGTGGCCCGAAACTCTAAAAAAAAATGCTTGTCTCCCCATGTAATAAAATATATGAAACTTAGAAACAACTCCATAGTCTGGACAGTACAGCTGTGGTGGTGCTGTTTTTTAAAAAAAAAAAAATTATTATTATTATAGAAACCATAAGTGGATTCTAAAGGAAGAAGTATCATTTTTGGTTAAAGTAAATGTGCACTGTGCAAATAATTACTTAGGGAACTATCCTGTGACCTTACCATAAATGTATAGGATTGGAATACCCCTTTAGGCTATGTTCACACGGAGTATTTTGCAGGAGGAATATCTGCCTCAAAATTCCGTTTGGAACTTTGAGGCAGATTTTCCTCTCCCTGCACGCCGATTTTCACGCCGTTTTTCGCCCGCGGCCATTGAGCGCCGCGGGCATAAAACACCATGAAATACGCTTTCTCTGCCTCCCATTGAAGTCAATGGGAGGTCAGAGGCGTAAACGCCCGAAGATAGGGCATGTCGCTTTTTCCCGCGAGGCAGTTTTACTGCTCGCGGGAAAAAGACGCAGACGCCTCCCATTGAAATCAATGGGAGGCATTTTCGGGCTGTTTTTGCCGAGTTTTGCGACGCGGTTTCCGCGTCAAAAAACTCGGCAAAATACTCCGTGTGAACATAGCCTTAAACTCCATATTTGCACCCTGTCAGACAGGAGGATTGGGCTGCCACTGTGATCTCCATAAAGCTAGAGTCACACAGGAAGGAAAAGTATAGAGGAAAGACTTAGGCCAGATTTGCGCGCGCAAAAGTTACATACCAGCTCCGTGTGTCATCACGATATGATGTGCGGCTGCGTGATTTTCGCGCATCCGCCATCATTATGACACTGTTTGTATGTTTGTAAACAGAAAAGCACGTGGTGCTTTTCTGTTTTCATTCATAGTGTTACTGCTGTTGCGCGAATCACGCGCGTCACACGGAAGTGCTTCCGGGTGCTGCGCGTGATTTTCACGCACCCATTGACTTCAATGGGTGCGTGATGCGCGAACGCACAAATATAAGACATGTCGTGAGTTTTACGCAGCGGACACACGCGTAAAAATCACTGACTGTCTGAACGGCCCCATTGACTAACATAGGTCTGTGCGAGGCGCGTAGCACGGACCTATTATACGTTTGTCTAAATAAACCCTGAGAAAGATATATAAAGTCCCGTCCCCCCCAAAACTGTCATTGAAAACTTTTGGGGGAAAGGTTTACTAAATGTGGGTAGGACCACCGCATTCCAACAAATTAATTATAAATTACATAAGAGAACTGGTGTAAATTATAGCAGGAATCCACACAAGCTCCTAGCTGGCGTCAATTTCACTCTGTAGCACGTAGCAATGTAGGGGATTTTAACCCTACCTTGCCCATGTGCTCTGCAGTCACTCTTTACACTACTATCAAAAGTAAAGTGCTGACGGCAGGACCAAGTCATCCGCTCTAGAGTGCTCCCTGTGCGAAGCTTCTGTATGCTAAATGTAGCGCAGCCAAAATTTGTACATGTAACCTGTGTTTTAGGGCAGATACAGACGGACGTTGCATTTTTGCGTGCGCAAACAACGCGGCGTTTTGCGCGCGCAAAAACCACATGACAGCTGCGTGTGTCATCCGTGTATGATGCGCGGCTGCGTGATTTTCGCGCAGCCGCCATCAGAGATGAGGCTAGTCGACGCCCGTCACTGTCCAAGGTGCTGAAAGAGCTAACTCTTTCAGCACCCTCGACAGTGAATGCCGAACACAATATCGAAAAACCTGTTGAAAAAAAAGAAAAAGTTCGTACTTATCGAGAACTTCCCGGCCGTTGCCTTGGTGACGCGCCTCTCGACATCGGGCCCCACCTCCCTGGATGGCGCGCCAGTTCATGTGACCGCTGCAGCCTGTGCTTGGCCTGTGATTGGCTGGAGCTGTCACTTGGACTGAATTGTCATCCCGGGAGGTCAGACTGGAGGAAGAAGCCGGGAGTTATCGGTAAGTCAGAACTTTGTTTTTTTTTCTACAGGTTCATGTATATTGGGATCGGAAGTCACTGTCCATGGTGCTGAAACAGTTTAACTCTTTCAGCACCATGGACAGTGACTATCTCCTGACGTCGCGTACCGATAATTTTTTTGCCGAGTTCGGCCGAACCCGGTGAAGTTCGGTTCGCTTGTCCGGCTTCGCTCATCGCAAAGACACTCCGTTTGGATGTTCGGAAACAGAAAAGCACGTGGTGCTTTTCTGTTTACATTCATCCTTTTGACAGCTGGTGCGCTGTTTCAGTCGGTTCGCACGGAAGTGCTTCCGTGCAACCTGCGTGGTTTTCACGCACCCATTGACTTCAGTGGGTGCGTGATGCGCGAAATACGCAGAGTTATTGAACCTGTCGCGCTTTTTGCGCAGCAGACAAACGCTGCGCAAAAAGCACGGACTGTCTGTACTGCCCCATAGACTTGTATTGGTCCATGCGTGCCGCGTGAAAACCACGCGGCCAGCACGGACCGAATACACGCTCGTGTGAATCCCCCCTTAAGGTGATTCTTTTCCCATCCCTTTTCCTCTCACCCTGCCCGCCCGCCCTTCCTTGGGTAATTCTAGTTCAGGTGTCTCCTTACTTCTGCTCCCCCTCCCCTCTCACAGCATGCAGTCTCAGACTTCTGCTGCACACCCCCACTCCTCCCAGTTTACTATGTACTCTATATTACTGCAGATGGTTATTAAATTTACAGAGTGCCTGCAAGCAGAGAATGAGGAACTGTGGGATGCCTGAGAGGTAAGGAAATGAACCTTCCTCCAAAAGTTTCATGTATCCACTGATTTATACATTATTTCTAGTAATCCTACAAAATAACAGTACATGTACATATTATTATAAACATATTAGAGGGCTACGGTAAGTTTTTGGCCCTCTAAAGGATATTGTGAATGAGCACATAGACAAGACTGTTATGGTGTCAGCTTCATACTCAAACCCATATATGACATCAAATCTGAAATTTACTCTATAAACAATATACAAATCAAACATGTCCAGGTTAAAAATACAAACAAATACACCATATGAAATGACAACACGTGACGTAATCTTAAAGAGTCTCTGTCACCACATTATAAGTGGCCTATCTTGTACATAATATCATCGGCGCTGTAATGTAGATTACAGGAGTGTTTTTTATTTAGAAAAACGATCATTCAGAATCCTGACATTTTGGTAACGTTTGTGTGAGATTTACAGCAGGGCAAGCGTAATCTCGCGAGATTACGCTGTAAACTGTCATCTAAAACGAGATCACACTTGCCTTGCTGTAAATCTCACACAAACGTTACCGAAGTGTCAGGATTCTGAATAGACATCCCGTCCTGGCTGGTAGTGATCTCTATTCATGGTCAGGACACTTGAGTAACGTTAATGTGTGTGTATGTGGCTGCACATAGTGATCTAGTAAGAACACTATCTGCAGTGTAAATGAATGGAGAGAAGTGTATGACGCTGATTGGTCAGCGTCATACACTCCTCTCCACAAGGCCCACTTGGTCAAAAAGTAAAACACGCCCAGTTGTCCATTAAGAAACTCATTAGCATAAACCTAAAATAGGTCATAACTCCATCAAAAATGATTATTTTTCTAAATAAAAAACACCACTGTAATCTACATTACAGCGCCGATCACATCATGTACAAGATAGGCCACTTATAATGTGGTGACAGAGCCTCTTTAATTATTATCAATACAATGAAGCCCATTTTTTCTTTTTTTTTGTGCTTTTCAGTTTCTTTTGAATAATTTGCCCATTTTATTTTATAAGGGTTGTACATATTTGTCAGGCCATTCTGATGGTAGCTTCTGTTAATTGAAAGACTGTATTATGATGAGATGGGTTCCATGGCAAAAAAAACGTATAAAACACAACACACGAAGCTGGCATTGTAAAACTTACTATGATAAAATTTGCAATGTACTTTCATTAGATATTAAGCTTTTTTTTTTTTCTGTCTCCGGCAGCATCGCTTCCTGGTTAGGGCTAAAATTAACTGAATGCTCAAGTTTATGGCAGTTAGTCTGGACCACCCCTCACAGCTGATACAAGGCAGAAATGGGGCGGACCAGACTACACATTCAGAGTACTGAGTAGAGTATTTTAAGCTGAAAGCTGCACTTAAAGGAACAGTGTCACCAAATTTTTTTTTTTATATCAGTTTTATGTTAGGGTTTTATTAAAAACGTTTATATTTATTTGTGTGTTTGTGTGTTACTTTTTTCTATTTTTACACTTTTTCTTCCCTATGGGGGCTGGCATTTTTTTTTCCATTTCTGTATGTGTCGATTAACGACACATACAGACATGGAATACGGCAGCTCCAGTCCCAGAGGGACTGCGAACGGGGCCCGTTCCATCCACTATGGTGTACGCCGTGTGTGTGGGAACGGCGCATGCGCCGCTCCCACACAGTCCGATTTGAAATGCGCGCCATCCGGCACCATTTTCCTGTGGACCGGAAGTCGCGGCCGGGCAGTAAGATTACTACTTCCGGTCGCGGCTTCCGGACTTGTGCACATGGAGCAGCGGCAGCAGACGGAGCGGATGGACCGGAGGAAGCGGCGGCGACTGGAGCAGGTAAGTGATTTCTATGTATGTTCGTGTTTCAGTGTGTTTTACTAGTGTATGTAAACTTTCTACACTGTGTGTTAGCTCAAAAAATGGCGACACACAGTGTAGGAGGTTAGACCGTTCAAACCCCTCGTTTCTCCCGGCACTAGCCAGGATAAAGGAGGGGGGAATGCTGAGAGCTCACTAGAGCGAGGGATTTTTTCCCAATTTTGCAGCATAAAGCAATGTGGTTGCTTTACCACATGCAATGCTGCAATTTTGGGAATTGCTCCATCTAGTGACGAGTGCTGGGAAATATTATAAATTGAATCCAATTTATAATATTTCCTGACTCGTGAAAAAAATAAAAAAAATTAGAACAAATGTTTAATCACCTACACACTAATTGTTTAACTAAAAAAAAAAAAACATGTTTTGCTGGCAACACATTCCCTTTAAACAAAACTGAACATCTAATTCTAGTACATTGTACAATAGTTTATTTTCAATTTTGCTATCAATTTAATTAAAACCTACACTTATAAAATGGCAGCTGGAGAAGACTGAGCTGTATGAATGGAATATGTAGCCTATGTACATACTGTGCCTATTCAGCCACGTGTACCATATAAACAGTTAACCCTTCATGCACCCACTGTCCCAGAGAAAAGGACACACTGATGTAATTATATCGCTTTGGCTTAGTTACTCCAAGCTTACAAACTTTAGAAAGGATCTGTTACTAGTTTAGTAATGCACAATCTCCTAGCTACTCTAATAGGCGCTGTCACACTGATAATTCTAGTCAAAATTGTGTCCAAAAACATTTATTATTTTCAGTTATGAGCTTTTTTTTTTTTCTAAATATCCAAATCAGGCTATACTAGACAAGTTGCAATCTTCAGCATAATTTCTTCTGATAGTGAAGCGATCTCACCGCCTCTGACAAGGTCCTATCAGCATGAAGCTGCTTCACACAGTGTGAGAGATGGAGGCTGGGGGGAAGGGGATCGCTTCAAATAGCCATATCTCAGGCTGTGGACCACCTAGAACAGCGGTTCTGGTGGCATATGAAAGATGAGATTCACAGTTCTAGTGAAACAACCAGAGGTACCACCAGTTAAAAACACAGTCGCGAATGGAAGCTGTATACTATATGATCACGCTGTGTTGCTGGGAAGAGAACTGTATGAGCTGACTGGACAGCGTCATACAGAAAACATTACAACACCCAGGGTGAAATGAAAGTCACCTCCCATTGGCAAGTATAGACAAACGAACATATTTAGAAAAATGCTCATAACTTTGCAATTAAGAGTTTTTGGAAAAAAATTACACTGTAATCATCATCTAGCACCTATTAGTTAGGAGATAGGGAAGTAATAAACTAGTGACAGAGCCTCTTTAAGATGAATGTTATACAAGCTGTCATTTTTAGGTCCTGAATTATGTGCGGACTCATTTTATAATATCTTTGTAGCGGTCGGGGCTCCGTTTTTCTGATACCGAGCTCACTGCATAGCCAAAAGATCTGTCAAGATGCCACAGCCAGCGAGGCATTAGAGGAACTGTAGTATTACATGGTGGCCAGAATGGGAGTTACAGAGCAACTCTCCATTCTAGCTCCTGGAAAGGGTCAGCTCGCTCTATGACGTCCATATCCCCTAATAGGGCGCATGAACAGGGGGCTGTCACCAGGACACAACCTCTAATACAACTGGAACAAGGGGTGTTTCATAGACTGGACTTATAAAAATGTGACTGCTAATGGGCAGCTTAAATGGACTGACTCTAGCCAGCAAACAGTTCACCAGATCGTGACTCCCTAAGGCCCCATGCGCATAACCGTAGTTTTCATACGTAATTACGGATGACATCACAGACCCATTAATTTCTAAAGCCCACGGATATGCTTCCGTATATTTACAGATGGGGCCGGGCCATAGCAATGATCCGGAAAATATAGAACACGTCCTATCCTTGTCCGCAATTGCAGCACAGACTCGCCCATAGAGGTAAAAATCCTTCCGGTCGTGTGCAGGAGGCCTGATGGTGTCTAATAATCTGTGTACTGCTCATTCACATCAGCTGTTTAGTCTGTACATCCCACAGTCACTACTTGCAACTGTTATTTTAGTACAGGAAAGTTGATTGTATTAGTCTTGGGTGATCTTGTACATGGTCTATTGTAAACTTTCCTCCATCTATTGATCTGCTCTGTACGCTCCTTAGTTGATGACCTACAAGACACTAGTTTCCTAACATCTGTGCTATATAGTGATTCTTGCGCGGTGTGTGTGTGTTGCGTGCGTGCGTGCGTGCGTGCGTGCGTGCGTGCGTTGTCAATCAAAAAGTTGAAAACTTTCAATAAAAAAAAGTTTGATTAATAAAAAAAACATAACATTATGAAGTCATTTGCAATACACTGCAGGAACCTAGCATGTTCTATTTTAAATCTATGGAGGGGCTGCGTCGTTTCGGATCAGAAAAACAGAGCTCTGACTGCTGTAAAGATAAATTAAGAAAATAATCACAGATTTTTTTTTATCTATTTAGATTTAAAAAAATAAAATGGTGTTATACGGTAGACATCCACTTTAAGAGAGTACAATACATGCTCACACGATGTAATGAATTACATATAGCAATTCGGTCTCCAGGAACAGGTCTCAAGGGCCGCAGTTGCAGGTTACTTGGAGCCAATCCATGGGCGAGGAACGTATACACCGTCCACCCACAACAATACGTACAGACACTATCCTGATCCTTGGTGTTGCGGATTACCAGAATTATCAGATAATGGAAAGGAAGCCAATCCAAGAAAAGGCAGAGTTGTTCTAAAAGTTAATACCCCAAGTTAAAATTAAAAAAAATTGTGTTAGACTAAAACATTCATTATTGACATCCAACCAGTCATGCACCTCTTCATGTGAAGCCTCTATAGCGGTGCATGTTGTATCAAAAACTTTTTTTCAACCGGATACAAAAACGTAAAAAAAAAATGTAGCACATATAGAACAGGAGAAATACATGATCTTCCGCCATTATTTTATGTCATCAGTAAAATAGAATCAAAAGGTCCAAACAATGGCCTAGTACGACCTGCTGTGACCCCCTCGCTATCTGAATACATGTATGTGTCTTTACTGATCAGTGCAAACAAATCTGTATTTCTAAGAGCATCCCCCAAACATAAATTGTAAATATAAAACCCCTCAGTTGTCCGTTTCTGCAGTCTTACAATATTCTGAGCAGCTGTTATTTAGGTATATGGGTTTCTGGAAAGTTGGGTGACAACTAATATGGCTGCCACTACGTCTCAGACAGGCATTGCCTTGTTTATAAAGAATCCGGATATAGCGCCTACATAACTAGGAGCTATAATGGCCGCCATGTCAATTGCCACATTAATTACTACAATTCTGACTTCCCATAGGGGAACAACTCTGGGACTATTTTAGGGGAAATGGCCTTTAGGCTTGAGCTTTAACAGGACTCTGAAGAATGTAGTTGGTATAAAGCCCACAGAGAGCAGATAACCGAGTACTACCAACCAGGTCAGAGATAGACAGACCCTGACACAATAGCCAGAATGACAGGAGGGTGAACCCAACCAACGATTGGCACCTTTGGTGTATAACAAGCTTGAACTACACTGCCGCACAAACTGCAGGAAGATAAAGAGCGGCCATATTTATTAAACCCAACTTGAGAATGTTGATCCCACTGAGGAGTCAGGCTTGAGAGGCAGAAGAAAAAAAAAGACACAGCACAATGGAATTATATAAGAGAGAAGGGAGAAAGGAGCGCGAGTGGGAAAGACAGAGGGCAAGAGAGAGGGAAAGGAAGAGGTAGAACAGACTGGACAGAAAGACGGACAAAATGACCGAAAGCGACGGGGCGGGCAGAGAGACAAACTTCACCAGTCCCATATACATATTAACAGACGGGAAACACCGTCTCAACAAAGGGTTCAGGGGACAGAGGGGTTTTATATATAAAACAGCAGCCGATTTACCCCTTGGGGGGGGCTTAACAGTTCATGTAGAATGGGAACAAGAAAAAAATAAAATAATCAGTCTTTCTTTTTGTCTTCTGCTGGTTTTGGTGGGGAGGTGTCTTCAGGGTTGGGGGCAGTGAGTGCTGGCTGATCCTGGACCGGAAGAGGAGCGGGAGTCTCTCCACTGGTTCCAAACTCATTCATCCGTGTAGGGTCCACTCTATAAATCCAGCGCTGATACAAATAGATGAAGAAAACCACATCTGGGAAAGTAAAAGGGCAACAATTGATGTTGTAAATACTGGATTTCATACGCCTTCCAGACTCCTTAAAGGAACAGTGTCATCACAAATTATTTTTTTATTTGTTAAAGATGTTAGTGCTTTATTAAAAACGTTTATATTCATTTGTGTGTTTGTGTTTTACTTTTTCTTATTTTTACACTTTTTCTTCCCTATGGGGGCTGCCATTTTTTGTTCCATTTCTGTGTGTGTCGATTAACGACACATACAGACATGGAATACGGCAGCCACAGTCCCATAGGGACTGCGAACGGCTCCCGTCCCATTGACTTCAGTGTACGGCGTCTGTGTGGGAACTGCGCATGCGCCGCTCCCACACTGTCCAATTCGAAATTGGCGCCGTCCGGCGCCATTTTCCTGTGGACCGGAAGTCTCGGCCGGACAGTAATATTACTACTTCCGGTCGCGGCTTCCGGATTTGTGCACTTGGACCAGCGGCAGCAAACGGAGCGGACGGGCCGGAGGGAGCCGCGGCGGCAGGAGCAGGTAAGAGATTTCAATGTATGTTCGTGTTTGTGTGTGTTTACTACTGTATGTAAACCTACTACACTGTGTGTTAGCTCCAAAAATGGCGACACACAGTGTAGGAGGTTACACCGTTCAAACCCCTCGTTTATCCCGGCACTAGCCAGGATAAAGGAGGGGGGGATGCTGAGAGCTCACTAGAGCGAGGGCTTTTTACCCAATTTTGCAAAGCTGCAATTTTGGGAATAGCTCCATCTAGTGACCAAAAATGGGTAGTATTATAAATTAGAATTAATTTATAATATTTCCTGACTCGTGGAAAAAATAAAAAAAATTTGAACAATGTTTAATCACCCACACACTAAATGTTTAATTTTTTTTTAAAAAAACATGTTTTTCTGGCAACACATTCCCTTTAAAGGGCTTCTCATAAATACACCCCCTGTCCATGTGCCCTAATAGGGACATTGCTTCTATGAGCCAAGAGAGAGCCCCTGTGTAAGAGCGACTCCAACTCTGGTCAGACCTGCCCTGGCTCCTAGAGGGGTCCAGAACGGTGACCTCCCCCTATAGGATATCCATATGCCCTAATAGGTCATAAGTAAAGAGGCTGCCTTCGTGAGACAACCCTTTTAAATTAGATAATGGAGGTCTTACCATCTCGCAGACACCCGATCCTATACATCATGGGCATCTTGATGACAAAAGCAAACAGGTCATCGATGAAGGTGTTCAGGGCTTTGTAGGTCAACATCCTCCATGGGAGGTGGGCAACGGACTTCATTTTATAGTTAATGAATAGTTGTGGAGTCATCGTAATAAATCCTGCAAAATCAAAACGCAGAGTAAATAGTGTTCCTGATTATGGATCTTTTATAGCAATGTCATTCAGTGAAACTGGATAAAGGAGCAGTTAACAGAACCAAAAAGCGCAACGTTCTCCGATTACCAGTTTCCAAACTAAATTTCCCGGTTACTTACCAAATGTGAGAAGGAAGCCATATAACATGCTCAGTACCCAGGAGTACCAGCTCTTGTGCTCCATGTACAGCAAGCTGTATACTGCATAACATCCCAGCAATGGGAAAAGGATCCAGGACAGGTATCGGAATGCCATCTGAATACAGGAATAACGTATGGTCACAATCTAACATACTCACTGTTATACAAGTCACACCTTTTATACTAATATTCTCCCAAATATGAAGCGAATATAGATATAAAATATGTTCACGTGAACGAGGCTTTTCTCCAAACGTAGGTCTCATCAGTAAAGGGGTATCAAAGAACAGATCTGTGTATCACTCACATCATCATACACCTTTGTAGCAGATTGAATATAGGTGGACTTATCCTTCACTGTCAATCTGGGGAAGATACCAGCGATTTTATTCTCTCTATCCAACTGCAAAATGAAATGGTAAAAACGTTAACGTTCACAATCCTAAACTACGATATATCTGACTACGACAGGGCCACTTCCACAGAGCAAAAATTGGCCCAATGTAAATAACATTTATTGACCTCTTGATCGCAGAGATTTGTCATCACTTCAGGTTTGAGGATTGTGAAGATATATGCATTTAGACATAGGCATAAGGGGATGGATGAACTCCGCACACTTTTTTAGGTGGTGTTGGGCACCTCAGGCTCTGCTTGGGTCAGACTTTTAGCCACAAATATGAATTTTTATCCATTTTTTTTTTTTTTTTTAAATAACGTTACACTTTGTATGAGGGCGCCCATGAGTGTAAAGTGCTGGGTGGAATGTGCCGGGTGTCTACATTGGTAAAACATATGGGCATATGATATGATTGTTTTATTTCCTAATTCAGGTTTTACTTGTGTATGTCAAGTTTTAAAGTTGTCCTGGCAACGAAAGACTTAAAGGGGTTGTCCTAGAGCAGAAACGTCACTCTGGTACAGTGATTGGATGACTTGATCACGTAATGTTACCCCACTATAGCTGCAGCGACACTGAAGCCAGAGGCCAATGGGAATCAGGGGCATTCTGATAATGGTTGTCCTTCAATACGGTCATGTGTTACCGCAAGGAATAATCAGACAGTCCATACATGTGCAGTGTCAGCATAAGATACTCCATACCTTGACATCCATGACCTTGGTAATCTTCCAGAAATCAATCAGCAAACCAATGCCCACGCTGACCTGCACCACAAAGTTAGTCTCGTTGTCCAAGATATACAACAAGACAACGAGGGACTGAAACACGCCAAAGATGACAGACCGGACAGAAAGACCCTCCAGAGATTGACGGCTATTCCAGAACTGGATATCTGCGGGAAACCCAAATAAATAAAGTGAAATCAGGCTACAAAAGGGGATACGTAGCTCATCCATGTTCCCTGATAATGTCATATAAATCGCCTACCATTCTTGAAAGCCAGAAACTCAAAGATGCTGTGTACAATGGACACGGTGATGGTCAGCGCTAGAAGGTAGGGGTTAGTCTCCAAAAGAGCCACCTGGAAAGACATAATATTATTAGAGAGTAGATTTGTTAGTCTAAACCGAACACCTTTTTATCGTTGGTGTTGCAATGGTCAAGGGTTCAACAACCAGAACGGCTTTTTAAAAAAGGGACAGAAAACCCTAAATAAGAACGTGGGGCAAAAAAAAATGCCAACATCCATCAGTCTCGCTGCAAGTGCTTGAAACAACCGTGCTGAAGTGTCCAGAAAACAGGAGGTTAAAATTACACTCATGAACACGGAGCAGGCGGCAGATGCAGCATCAGACAGCGGTCCAGTTGTTGACACAGCTATGTGATGCCCGAAGGCGCTCGTACAGGTAATGACGCGTTGAATAAGGGGGTCTGGTTTCCTAGGGAATCCTATGATGTCTTATTGGACTCATGAAAAGTTCCCACAGGGGATGCAGTCATACAGGCCAAAAGCACATCCTGCGGGACCGCCCTATTTCGGCTGCAGCTCAAGTGTTTATGAGGAGTATCCCTTTATGATCAGGGACCTTCTATAAGTCATGTAGTGATGTACATTGTATTTATTACACTCACCTTAATGGAATCCTGCTCCTCATCAGACTGCTCATACAGGTCTTCTCCAAGGAAGCTCCAGGGGCTACGCGAGCTCTGAGCAGCATAAAGCTGCCACCTCCACAAGGACAGCGGACAAAACGATAGCCGTAAAGGCAAGCTCGTTACACTGTTATTAACTGGCATATAGTCTTTCTGTAGGTTCCAGTAATCATTGAAGTACAAAATAGGATAATAATCCCCACTGACCGCATCAAACTTCACATCTGTGGAAGAGACCACTGTTACTGTAGCCAAGAAGAGGTCATCGTGGCGGAGGCAAGCCTCAGTTTTATAGCACTTTAAAAGGCAATATGCCAAGCTCTAAACTTGAGGCAAAATATTACTGATGCACTATATCCTGCAGACCTAAAAAGGTTATTCCTATCTAAGACCGTTCTAAAATATTCATGGAATATGCCAGAAATGTCTGATAGATGGGTTTCTAGGTCTGGGACCAGCACCTATTTTGAGAGCAGGGTACCTAACCCCCATCTCCCTAGTGCATCGCCCGCTGCATCCAGGCAGAGAATGAATGGAGAGGGGCTCATTCATGTACAGGACTCTCTCCATTGTGTTCTATGGGAGATACATACGTAGCCACCTTCCCATTCATTCTCTGCACGGATGCGGCGGCCGCTTCACCAGGCGGGAAAGATAGGTGCAGCTTTTAGAGCTGGGACCCGCATCTATCAAGACATTTATTAACTATCAAGACATCTAAAGGTCTGAGATGGGAATAAACGTTTAAACTGGGCGTTTAAAGCAAAGACCTAAAATCACTTGACCGTCAAGTTACTTTATAGCCAGGGATTGTCAATCAGCATATTCCACCAAATACAAATCCCGATATACTGGGACAGAATGACTGTGCTGCACTTACATTGGTCGAGAGGAGGTGGGACACTGCCTTGTACCCACGGAGTGTGGTCATCAACAATATTAATGGTTATATTCGGATGCCAGTGAGAGATGATTTCTATAGGACCAAAATCCTCGGCTCTCTGAAATAAGAGGACAAAGTGAGCGTGGCTACCTAAAGTCCCAATGATACAGCCGGCTAACTAGACTGACTCCCACCTTAATTATCTCTGGATCAACTTCGGTTTCTCCCGTCAAGAGGTTTTTGGTCTTGAGAAATCGTTTGCGTTTATATTTATTAAGCACTGAAAGAGAGAAGGGTGATGAGCGTCACGGAGCGGACGAGGAGCGAAAAAAAAATCCTCAACAAAGGGAAAGAGGGGTGACCAGATAAAATGTATACATGTGGGAAAACAAAAAGACAGGGTTAAAGGGACGAAAAAAAGACGGGTACAAAGTAGAAAACGCAATCCTTACTACGAGATGTATACACCGTGGCCAGCCTCCGATGTAGACTCTTCCGGCTGGGATCGGGGTGGAAGCCGCTCTTCGTCAGGTATACATGAATGTAGAAGGAGCCATTGTTCTGGACTCCCTGAAAAAGACCAAGAAATAAATAATTACCGCTCAGCTAGCCGGCTCTGAACAGCATTTCCAAAGCAGCAGACAAAATGGAGTAGATAGATCCAAACTGGTGCAAAGCATAAGTGGTGTAGTTCCCCACGGCAACCAATCAGTTTGCTGCCTTTATTTTCCAGGGCCTCTATCTGATTGGTTGCCATGGGGAACTACTCTACTTTCCCAGTTTTGATCTCCCCCAATGTCTGATAAAACACATGTTGGTGACCTAACGAGATGAGATCATAAGGCTTGTATAAATCTGGTCTACAGAACATCCTCCTCAAATCAAAAATCATTTTGTCGTATGTAAAAATAATAAAAAATAAAATTCCTGGTAAAGCTGGACGACAGGCCGAAAATTCCTTTTGAGTATAATCAAGTGTAGAACAATGTAGTCCTGGTAGAAAAGGCGGAGAACTTAAAGAATCGGTATCGGAGGTCAATAAAAAAATATTACGGGAAATGGTGTTCCCGCTTTTCTATATATTTGTAAAATCTAATAAAATGTTTAAAAACAAAAAAAAAAACGTTTTGGTAATTAAATATTCTTTATATATATATATATATATATACACACACACACACACACACTGCCTGAACAGAGATATTTCACGCAAATCAATAGTTCGGTCATATAATGCCAGGCGCTACATTGGTTAACCAGGCCGTAGACACCTTCACCTCCCACATTAAGCTCCACAAGACATGACATTTTGATCGCATATCATGATAAGCGGCTTCCAGGTAGGTTTGGTGCCAGCTTAGCCACGTCCACATAGTGAGTTGTGCGCCACGGTACATATGTACATTGATTGGACATGTCATACGGACATTAGAATAAGGAAACGGGGTAGAGGGCAGGAAAACGGTCTCAAAATTAGTGGCTGCAACAGTCCGTCCAAAAGGGGCCGTCCTCACCCATCATCAGTAATCACAGAATAACGTAAAATGGACGTCCGCGTGACATTTGGTTGTTCTTTATTCAGGCCATCAACTAGACCCCGCAGAGACTGAAGCCTTTCTCAAGGCCTGAAGAAGGAACAATCTAGTTTCGTGCGGACAGACATTTCCTTTTACTCTAAAGCCGAGAGACCGGTTATTAAATATTGGTGGGAGCCCTCCACTGATCACTAGGAGAAATGGAGCCCCTGAGGAGTGCCATGCCCCTTCCACTCCCAATGTCTTCACTCTGGAGAGCTGGGACCGGACTGTAATGGACCGACACCAGAGTGAGCCCCGCTGTGCAATATGCTGGTACTGTACAGATAAAAGGAATGGAATAATACAGCAGGCAAAAGATTCCCTCTCTGAATGCATCAAAATTATTTGTGCGCCATTTTTCTTAGCATTCTCAGTGATTTTCGGAAGGTAAAGCGATTTGATGCTTTAAAATGCCGTGACCTGTCCTTCACCAACACCCCTGAGGATCTCAATATAGAATGTGTGTGCTGCAGTGATACCTCACATATCAGGCTTTGGAGTCACATAGTTGAGACTATACTTACGATGCGGTTGTAAAAAAAAAAAGAAAAAAAAAAAAAGGAGGCAGCGTTTTCTTCCAGGCACAGCGTCATTCTTGTTCATGAGCGGTGTGTGGGATTGCAGCTCAGCTCCATTGAAGTGAATGGGCCTGGGCGGCAATAGATTAGAACTAGTGGATGGTGGGGAAATCTTAAAGCTGCGGTGGACATTTAGTGAGAAATTTGTAAGGCTTCCTGATTGGGTGAGTACCCCCCCCCCCCAATACAAAGCCCCTTACCTCAGGAATACTGATTTCAGAGTACTGTTCATAGCAGCCGTCTCCATCTGCGCCGCTGCTCCAGTCTCCGTACACCAAATCTCGCTGCTCCCAGATGAGTGCAGAAGAGGCGTTAAACTCGGTGAAATGTTCATTCTCTGAAAGGAACACGTAAAGGTCCTGCAGGAAAACATAGAAAGCAATTAATCAAAAGAGGATCCTGAATGGAGACGTATAAAAGAGATCTTTGACGTCCTTTTACACGGGCCAATGATCGGGCCAACGAATGTTCATATGAACACTGGTTCCTGATCATTGCCTTGTGTCAGCAGCGATATCTGCCGCCGACACGATGGAAATGTATGGGGACGAGCGATCGTAGGAACGATCCCAAAACAAAACCGATCATTGCTCCTGGTGAAAGAGGAAAACCAGCGCTGATCGAGGAGCTGTGTTGTTCGGTTACATTGTAGTAAAAAGGATTTTAAAAATTCCCATAATGTGGCAAGAGCAAAAATAAAAACCACTTGTCGGAGTATCAACAAAATAATCATACCATTAAGGTGTCTTTAGGGAAGAGGTTGCGGCTGGGGGGTCGGGGAACCCCAGGAGATGTGGTCTGGTCCGTGGGAGCTGACCCTCTACGGAACCAGCTGCTGATGGCCCATATGATAAAGATCCTAAAAAAGACAGAACATGAGTGAAGGCGCCATAACATATTCTTGTAACGGATCCCTGTACCAATGACTCCTCATAGTTTCTTACTGAATACATCTTCCCCCTCAGTATCATATTTAACCACGCGTCATATTTACAGGGCTCAGAACATTTTGATCTTCTTGTAGTTCCCACTCATTGGTAGAACAGTTCACCCCTGGCTCAACATTGCCACCTGTTGGTCACAGATGGATAATACAACAAAGTGTACATCAACAGGGAGCCTTAGGGATGCGCTATGTTGAATACAGTACACGCTTAATCTCCGCTTTCTGGCTGGGAATGATTGATATTGTAATATATAGAGTTTTGACCGGCGACAAAATATATTGCCATTACCAAGCCAACGGTGACTGTAGCTAGCCAGCCCAGATTTGACAATATCCTCAATAAAGGCAATGTAAGGAAAGGGAAAACACTCCTGGGTTAATACACATTGTTGTATGGTATAGTTATCAAAAGATTGAAATAGGCTGTTGAACCAGCCGGAAAATCCACAATCAAATCCAAATGTATTAAATGCGGATTTTGTCGCGGAAATCATCCATTGCAATTAAATGGGTTAAATCCACGGCAGAGACTTACAAAAGATGGGGCGTGCTGCGGATATAACAATCTCCAGCATGTGTACGATTTGCTGCAGATTTTTCGATGCTGTATGTGAATGGGGTAAAACCTCCTTGACTTGCATTGTACTGCTCATTGCTGCAGAATTTCAAAGCAGATTCTTACAGAAAAAAACTGCGATGTGTGGAGCAAGCCTTAGGCCTCCCCCACACGAGCGTGTTTGGTCCGCGATATACGGTCTGTATGTCGGCTGCATTTCCCGGACCGAACACACTGCAGGGCGCCAGGCTCCTAGCATCATGGTTATCTATGGCGCTAGGAGTCCCTGCCTCCCCGCGGAACTACTGTCCTGTGCTGAAAACATGTTTTCAGTACGGGACAGTTTTCCCGCAGCGAGGCAGGGACACCTAGAGCCATAGATAACCATGATGCTAGGAGCCTGGCGCCCTGCAGTGTGTTCGGTCCGGGAAATGCGCCGACATACAGACCGTGTATCACGGACCAAACACGCTCGTGTGTGAGACTCCTTAATGGGGTTTTCCCATGAGGCCTTGTTCACACATCTGCGGATTCCGCTTGTATTCCACGTCCCAGTGTTTGTGTGAACATACCCTTAGACTGACAGATCTTAGAGGACCTGTTACCCCTACAGACCGCTCTACTTTAGTAAATACTCGTATTCTCCAAGAAATAACAAATTCCGGAACATCTTTTCAGATGAATAAATTGAAAACTGGGTGTCACCATTCCCCTTGGAAAATGGGCGTGTCCCTACACAGTCTCACTCTCTCAGCACTGATTGGTCATTGTCAGTCTGTAAGGAAACACCCCCAACTGGTAACACCCAGTTGTCAATTTATTCATACATTTCTAGGAGGAATAACAGAGGAACGGCACAGTGGAGAGTTCTAATAAAAGAAGCTCCAGAATTGTTCTTTCATGGGGAATAGTTCATTAAGATTGCTTTTATGGGTATGTTCATACACGGCCGATTTGCTGTAGAAATTTCTGCGACTTAATATCCTTTCCATACATCTGAACAGGAAAGGATTTTTACAAACCGCGTTTAGACATATGGAACAATCAGAAATATTTGCAACAAAAAATAAAAAAAGGGGGGGCTTTATTTTTCCTCTCTTCATGAATCACATTACTCTTGGTCCAGTTCAACAGAATTCACTTAAACGAACCTGTCAGCAGTTTTGAGGCCTCAAAACTGCTGACCGGGTGATGATGGGGAGGGAATTTTGAACTTACCATTTTTCTCGGTCATGCAAGTTGCAGGACGTAGAAAATAACGTTTTATTCCGTCAGTGCGGCGGTCACAAGTGCCACTCTCTACTCTAAAGGACGGCTCTAGCAGCCAATCAGAAGACCGTTTGAGCCATCACTCAGAGCAAAGGAGCAGGCTTGAACATCAAGTTCCGCCTCAGTGGCACTTACGATCACGGCGCTGGTGGAATCAAGTATTTTCTCGATCATGCGAGTTGCATAACTGAGAAAAAAAAAAGGTAAATTTAAAATGCCCTTCCCCTTCCCTTTATCGCTCCCTCAGCAGTTTTGAGACCTCAAAACTGCTGACAGGTTCACTTTAAATGGGAATGAGCTGCAACACCAAACAACCCTTGGGCAACAGTGGCGCTGTCCCTAGGAGGGGGGCAATTTATTTAAGAATGCAATGCAAGAAAAGCTCTTTGAATAATGACGACCCTAGAACTTCCGTGCCAATTTCAACATTAGGAGCCAAAATACAACCCGGAACGATGGGCGATGCCGATATAAGAAGGGTTCATTGTTCCCAGTGCGATGTCATGAGCCCATCACTGTGTAGATGTTATACCTTTGCAGAACGGATCTGAAGTAGTAGATCCAGTACGTGCGGAGCATTTACCTGAAGAGGACTCCTTTAATCACCTGCCATGCGTTTGGCGGCGGCGGTTGTTGCGGCGGCTGCTGTGCATCTTGTTGGTCAGGAGCGATGGCCGCTTCAGTTCCGACAGAGCCATTGAGGCTGGTCTGTAAAAGAACAAAAACAGCAGAGGGTGAAATGTTAAACATAAAACCAAGAAGTGCAGAACGTAGAAAAGTTACTGCGATTATTTTCTGTGCAGAATTTTACTTTTTATGCCATGCTATTCCCACTGGCAGAAGGTCACTGAGATGTCAAGGTTGGCGCACACAAGCGGATCATGTGTGCGCAAAAACAACCTGATAGGTAGGGCTCGAAAAATAATCAAAATTCAGCGCAATCAACGTCATCTTGCGAATTTCGGTTTTAACAATTATTTCCGCCCGGTTTAATCTATGTGCAGCTTCAGGACGCAGATACAGTGGACTCCAATGGTAGAGCAGGGGCTGTAATGTCGCTGCTCTACCACTCACTATGTATCGCTGGACGCAAAGCAGTGACATCATCGCGCCTGTCTGTGCCGAGCTGCACACACCAGGGGGATCTCCTCCACTCGCCATTGGAACGGGGTTAGGGGAGTACGTATATTATTTTTATCCGGCACTATTGGGGCCTTATACAGCGTGGGCGCAGCTATGGGGGACTTTATACTGTGTGCGGTGCAGCTATGGAGGCATTATACTATGAGGCCAGCTACCAGCTATAGGGGCATTATACTGCGTGGAAGTCCGTTATGGGGGCATTATACTGCGTGGAAGTCCATTATGGGGGCATTATACTACGTAGAGGCAGCTATGGGGGCATTATACTATGAGGCCAGCTACCAGCTATGGGGGCATTATACTATGAGGCCAGCTACCAGCTATGGGGGCATTATACTATGAGGCCAGCTACCAGCTATGGGGGCATTATACTGCGTGGAAGTCCATTATGGGGGCATTATACTACGTAGAGGCAGCTATGGGGGCATTATACGGTGTGGAGGACAGCCGGGGGGGGGGGGCATTATACTGTGTAGGGGCAGTGTCAGGGGATATATTATATACAGTAGTATACGGCAGGCTCAGGGGATAAATTATGTCAGTGGCCTAAATAATCGTTCAACAATTTTTAATCCAGGTTACATGTTCAATGAATCGTGATTTTGATTTAGGTTATAATTGCGCAGCCCTACTCACAGGTATCACAAAAATATAGTTGGCGGTATTGTACTGTAAACGGATACACGAGAAATACCATCGGTCCTTCTTAGCAATTGGTTTGCACTTCCCCTGGGTTATACCCTCTGCAATAAACCATTACCCTTTAAAATGCCATTTGTCTTAATTAGGTGTGGTGCCGAATCAGCACTGAACACTGGCAGTGAAGGGGTTAAGCAGCTGTATGTTGCAATACTTCAGCAAGAAAGAAGCTCCCCGAAGGATATATCACATACAGAAGTCTTCTCCCTGCATTACTACTACGTGACACTAATATGAACACACGTTAAAAGTCATAATACTAAATAATTATTAATACAACATCAAAAATGGAGATAACCCGCTAATTTGTAATCCATAAAGCCTGGCCACGCCCCTTCTGCTAAGCTCCACCCATTTGTGACTTTACTACGCCAGAAACCAGGGGGAAATTATTAACTTTTCAATGCCAATTGACTCTTATAAATGTAGTAGGATCCGGAGCGGGTCCAACTCTTTGCATAGCCTCTCTGCTCTGGCTAAAAGAGGGGGGTCCCAAGAGATCTATATACCCCTATAGGGCATATAGGCAGTCGGGAAAGAGTAGTGTATCGACAGACCCCAAGAAATCACCTGCTGGTGCCTAATTTTTGAATGGTTTTCTACGAATGTCATCTGAAGTATGAGGGAAGGGAAAATAGAAAAAATGGTCTGTTTATAGGGCTGAGCTGCAATACCAGACACAGCCCATGGACAAGAGTGGCGCCGTTTCTGGGCAGATTGAACGAGCTCCCCTAGTCCACAGTTTGTTGTCTGTCCCTGGACATAGTGTAATACAGACAAGAACCATAACATGTTTACAGCCTAACACAACTTGACTGTATTCTACAACTCTATCAATGACGTCTTTGTATTATTCAGGGAAGACTTTTTTCACTAGAGCGAATCCTGCTCATGCCACACAATCCAAGTGTAGACAGGGTCAGAGGACAAGAGCCCGGAAACTCCTACACGTCTAACCACATAGTCGTAACTGGAAGGTGAAGCGACCGCCATTATCCTGGAGCCCTATGATGTGGAGACCATGGGAGTTCTCCTGTACAGTTTCCTATATGGCAGTGATCTCCAACCTGTGGCAAAACTACAACTCCCAGCATGTCCTGACACCCGCAAGTTGGAGACCACTGCTCTATGGTATGACAACCAAGGCCAACATGGTCATAATCTACTCCATCCTCGGTCTTCCAACACTTCATCTTAAATTGAGAGACCCTCAGTATGCAGGTCCTGAGGACACCCATCAGCCACCTCCGCAGTAACGGAGCCGTGGACTGAACGCATTTTCCACAGCAACCGATGAATAACCACAAAACCAATAACCATTAATCCACTTTCAACCAGAGCGAAGATGAGTTCACACGGTGCATTTTTTTGATAGATAAACTCCCATCTCTCAATAGGAATTTATCCAGCAAAACAAAAAACGCACAGTGTGAACCCAGTCTTACACTATAAAGGCATCGTCCAGTATTTGAAAACGGGCCTGCTTTTCTCTCCCTCTATAAACAGCGCCACTCTTGTCCATGGACTGCGTCTGGTATTGCAGCTCAGCCCCATTCACTTGAATAGAGATAAGCTGCGGACCATGGACAAAAGTGGCGCGGTTTCTCGAAGGAGGGGGGACAAGCAGACCCATTTTCAAGTCCTGGACAACCCCTTTAACGCAACCCCAGTCAACATGCCCTAGTAAGGTATATGGACGTCACAGGGAGGTTCCCCTTATTGGGGTTCTAGGACACCCCTTTAATATGTCATTCCGGAGATTCTCTTCAATAACGAAATGTAAACGAACGCTAAGCAATACTTACATAGTATCCTGCGTGTTACTCAAGAAATGACCGCCGCGCCTCGTGTTTCTATTCTGAATGCGGTTGTAACGTTCAGCAAACTGGGAATTCCTGTTTTCTGATTTCCCAGTCCCAACAATTTGTGCAATATATACCCCCTGTAGTCAGACTTGTCCAGTTCAGCCTGGATGACCCCCACTTCACCACGCATGTGCTAGTAGCTCATCACTTCAGCAAATAAATCTTATTTATTGTATAATGTAAAATAAGACAATTTTCCAATATTTTTTTTTTTACAAAATCTCTGCTTGCTGTCATTCAATAAGAACATTCATGGTTTACCTCAGGGGATAACAAAAAAAACCTGTCCTAGTCATGTGATGAACACACAGGCGCTGGGATCGGTACTAGATACAGATCTGATAACTGCAACGAGCCGTGCACCTGTGTGTCCATCACGTGACCTGGACAAATTTCTATCCGCAAGAAGCAAATAATGATGCTTTTTTTATTAAATGACTGAAAGCAGAGATCTTGAAATCCGTGAGGAATTGCTGCAGAACTTTGCTTACAGTAAAAAAAGATTTATTGGCTGAAAATGTAATACCCCTTTAAGATGGCATAGACTGAGCACCTCTTTTGGCTGACGTGGCGATGTGTGCGCGGTCAGTTATGCGGTTCTCTAGGTTGGCATGTTGGAAAATCACGCAATCCTTCTCCTTTTTTATGAAACTGAGCCACGGAAGTGTCAGCAACGGTATGAAAACAACCCAAAATATTTATAACAGATTAGACGTCTTGACCACCTGGCTCATGAGACTTGTGCAGTCCTGCAATACCAGCCACGGCCCATAAACAAGAGTGGCGCTGTTTTTGGGAGAAAAAAAAACAGACCATTTTTCAAGTATCCAGGTTGAAATTACCAGGAGCATAACAAAAGTCTAAGC
Source organism: Rhinoderma darwinii (assembly GCF_050947455.1). NCBI lineage: Eukaryota > Metazoa > Chordata > Amphibia > Anura > Rhinodermatidae > Rhinoderma > Rhinoderma darwinii. The sequence continues at coordinate 101,863,737 of NC_134694.1, forward strand.
CTACAGGCATTGCTTTCACTATTAGAACAGAACTTCTGCATGATATTTGCAGCTGAACAATAGGCGTAGTGTCCGACACAGCAGAAGTGCCACGTGACTGAGCCACAACAAACGCGGGCAGGATTATTCCCCAGCGATGCTCGGTCCAGCTGCATATAAGGTCAGATTGAACAACATAAGTCAGCGCACGGCCATGGCCGCCAATCAAACCTGCGCTGACATAGGGAAGAGTCTGTGGGTCTAAGCACATTACAGCAAAGGAAATGTTATCCGATTGTTGAATGCGCCACTGATGCCAACTCTGCTTTTTGGGCATGGCCACCCTATAGCAAAACATAGTACAACTGCCACATAAAGTAGCTAAATCTCCCAACATGCAGCGGTTCTGAGGCCTGCCCCTACAAACCACGTCTAGATTCATGGAAATGCCCCCAGAGCTTATTAGATTTGGGATGAGGGATATTCTCCAGACATCCGGTCCAGTAAGGCTGGGTTACCACATAGTGATTCTAACTACGACCTTTATGTGTAAAAAAGAAAAAAACAATAAAATCTAAACATTATAAAAAAATAAAATAAAAAATGTTTCATTTAAGGCAACCCTCCCAGTAGGTTTGCAGCCCACCAACATGTCGTTCTGCAGCTGTGGTTTACTGTTCTAATCTTGCCCATGCCGTTTAGGTAATCGTAGTCCGCGAGGAGTCCGGCAGCATCGCCGAGGACAGTAGACCTCGCTTCACTGCCGCTCCCGGACTGATCCCAGTAACTAAACTGGCGGTTTCCACGTGGGCAGGTTTGGAACACTAAACCCCAGCTGAATAATGACATGTTGGTGGTTTAGTGGCTTCAAACCTAGTGACATAAGGGTTAAGTTCACACGTAGCAACATGGGAATGGGACCAAATTTACTTTTAGGCTACGGTCACACAGGGTGGATACGCTGCGTGTAAACAGCGTATCCGCCACCGCCGGGAGAAATTGTGGCGCAGTTTTTTTCTGCAATGGATTTTGGAGCGGAAAATCTGCAGCATAATAAAAGTAGCCGCAGAGTAGATAAGATTTGAACAAATCTCATCCACACGCTGCGTAAATGATGAACGGAGAAAAACGCTCAGAAGTTGAGCTTTTTTTCCATCTACAGAATGTCAATTGTATTCGTGTAATCGCTGCTCTTGTGTTGCAGGTTTTCCCCATTGAACTCAATGGTAGGTAAAACCCGGAAAAAATTGCCGCTGTTGCTTTTTTTTTGCGGCAGAAATGCAGCGATTCCGCCGCAAAAAAAATGCAACTTAGAAAACAACAACCTTATACTTACCCAGAATTCCATGCTTCTTCGTCCAGGACAGCCTCTTGGGAGGACGTTACATCCCATGTGACCGCCCGCAGCGGTCACATGCGATAAAACGTCATCCCAGGATGCGGGGCCGCGGGTATCTGAGGGCAAACAGGTATTTTTTTTTTTATAAAACAAGTAGTTTTCCAGACATTTCACCCTGTGTGACCGTAGCCTAAGGGTATGTGCACACACACTAATTACGTCCGTAATTGACGGACGTATTTCGGCCGCAAGTACCGGACCGAACACAGTGCAGGGAGCCGGGCTCCTAGCATCATACTTATGTACGACGCTAGGAGTCCCTGCCTCGCTGCAGGACAACTGTCCCGTACTGAAAACATGATTACAGTACGGGACAGTTGTCCTGCAGGGACTCCTAGCATCGTACATAACTATGATGCTAGGAGCCCGGCTCCCTGCACTGTGTTCGGTCCGGTACTTGCGGCCGAAATACGTCCGTCAATTATGGACATAATTAGTGTGTGTGCACATACCCTAAAAGTAAATTTGTTCCCATTCCCATGTTGCTTCCTGTCATCTATCCACATTGCTGGCTACATCGATGACATAACATCTATGGTGACATCACTACTGCAGCCTGCAATCAGCTGCTGCGCTCATCTGGCTGTGCGGTGACAAAAGGGAGCGACGAAGGACCTCAACGGGATAGGAACGGCCCTAAATTAGAATATATATTTCTTAGGGTTGTTTTTTTCCAAGTCTGCAATACAGTTACAGCATACCCTCGGGTTATGACACATCTGATAGACCCCGGGCCCAGCACCTGTCAAGAATAGGGATCCACATTCCATATCTCCCATAGAATAGAACGATGAGAGCCGCCCACGTGTGCGTTAAACCGACCCAATAGGTATAAAAACGACGCACCAGCACTTTGAGGACTTTTTCATGCATAGTGTAAAAACCGTAGTGGCTGAAGGCTGGGATTTTAGAAAATCGAAACAAAATGGCTACCTGACGATAGCGGTCACTGCTTAGTCACCTATATTCAGACGGAGTACCCCGGCTTTGGGTGGTGAAGCTATGTAAACCTCCTTCCATATTAATACGTGAGTGCCCCCCCCCCATTATGTGCCCCCCCCCCATTATGTTATGGTCGTGTCTGAGAATAGCAAACCGTTCTAAAATGCGAAGCCCCAGTGTCTCCGCCTCCATCGTGTACAGTCTCCGCAGCGCTGACATGGAGTCATTCCCACCGTTGTGATTATATGAATGGATCAGCTATGGACGCTCGAAACCTTCAGTGAACTAGTTAATGAGTGAAATATTCCACCGCTGTTAAAATTCCTGAATAAGGCCAAAAAAAACAACACAAACATTTCCACTACAAAGTCCTACCTGCTGCGGCGTGCGCACATTAACACTAGTTATGGGGGTTCAGCCGAGCCAGGAAATGGCATACACAGCAATTCCCTAATAGCTATTGTAGGAATGACTGCCAGTATAAGCGGGTACCACCTGATAATAGGGCAGAATTCAAGCTGCCCAGAACTGCCCTGAGAGTGTTGCGCCGCCATCAGCTGATCATTGGGCCAGCTTCAATTTAACCGGTTCAGGACCAGTCACCATTTAGCCATTTTTAGCACGCGTTCGTTAAATGGCTATAACTTTTTTTTTTTTTTTTTTACTTGTCGGGCTAGCGACGTGATTTTTTAAATTTCATTTTTTAATTTCTTTTCACTTTTTTTTTTTTTGTTATTATGGCATATCCCTCAAAGGTCAAAAAAGACCTTTGTTGGACTCTATTATTTAATTAATTTTTTTTAGAACCTCTTACACACGACCGAGTTCCGGCCGTGAAAGAAGGTCTATGTGTTGGCCGCGGTACAGGTGAACGGGACTCCTGCCGTCATAGACATTTATGACGCCAGGAGTCTCTGCTGTTCTTTACTGAACAAAATGATACAGAACAAGACAGCAGTTCCGTGGGGAGTTAGGGACTCCTGGCATCAGAAGTGTCTACATTGGCAGGGACGTTCACACGTACCGTGGTCGGGCCGGGAAATCCGGCCGGCACTCGGAGCACTTTTCACGGCCCAATCTCGGTCGTCTGCAAGAGCTGTTACACTATACTTTTCCACTGTAACCAGCGCTGCACAGCAACCGGAGAAATCAGCCCTGTTCTAGCGACTATTTTAACGGTCAGGACTGTGCTGGGTCTAGTAAGGACCGATTCACATTGCATTTCAGCCCTTCAGCCCAAAAGAGTGTCCTTTTGGGCTTAGTCGGGCCGCTATACATCGGTATACCATTTATTTGGAGGATGGAATAACATAGTAGACTAGGCTATTCCATCCTTTGAAATCCCCAGCAAAAATAAAAACTTTGAACTTGCAGTATACGATTTGTTGTGTTTTTGGCCTATGTATAAAGGATGCCACTGTACGGAAACAGTCAGAGGTATATGTTAAACGTTTGCCTCGGGTTGCAGTCCCTGGACAGATCATTTAGCAATTGGCCTGTAGTTAAAAATCCCTGACATCACTGGCCATATATGGGCAGTGACATCAGGAGCTTCCCCGGGCACAGCGTTTCAAGTAGCCCTTTGCCCTGGGAGTTCGGGAGACTTACCGCACTGTATGTCTATACAGTAGGTTACATCGCTACCTTCCGTTGGATGTATAGGTTTCCAGAAGGAAAATAACGTGATCTGAACCCTCAGACCCAGCAGCAGCCTCCTAGTATTGGTATGCCGGCGATCATGTGACCAGTCACAAAACCACTGGGGGCACAGTGCTCATGACAAAATAGCTTCCCTCTTCCCTACAGGGTCCCTGGCAGTCTCTGACCGGTCCATCAAACGGTTAAAAAGGGGTTGTTGAGTACAGATACCCCTCGAGGGTTCAACACAAAAGTTAAAAAAATAAATAAATTGGCTAGGATGTAGTAAATCCTGATGATAACTTGAAGTGAACAGGAAGTTGGGTCTAGAAGATTGTTCCGGTTGGCGCTACACGGCGAGTCACATGATGCAACTTTTTATAGAATTAAAGTAATGACGTCACAGTCACATGATTACCATCAATGTCTATGGCGTCAAAGCACACACAGGATATAGTCGCCTGCTACTTCTTAAAAGTGTATTTAGCTTATAGTGATAGCATATCCCTAGGATATGGATCTGTGGGGGTCCCCACCAATCCTGAGAATTAAAGGGGCTGCAGTGCGGATTTAGCACGGCATCCTCTTAATTTTTCCTGCACAGCGGCGCTCCCAGCTACTCGACTGTGCAGCAACAACAGTGAACGGGTCAGTGTTATTCTCAGGACCGGTGGGAGTCCCGAAAGGCGTGATCCCCACCAATCATACGGTGATGTGAATGTACCTTTATGCTCCAAACATCAGAGTGTATATATACACACACGAAGACTTGTCCTATTCGGGTTATTGACATCATAGCAGGGGGTCTCATACTTGGAACCCCCCCCCCTCCCCCTCCCCAGATAGCCCTCCCATAATCCTGTACTCTATGGTCACCCATTGCTTTCTTTGAGCACCGTGTATTACCCCCTGCAGACAATGTGGGACACAAAAGCAGCCTGACCCCCGATGATTATGAGGGGGTTGTAGTGATGGACACGTCCTTTATGAACCCAAAAAATGGTGCTAATAATAGATGGTGCCACATTAATGCCATTTTCTGAGAAACCTGCAGGCAGCGCTTAGATCCTGGGAGTTGTAGTTTTGTAACATCTTAGAAGCCGCAAGTGAAGACCCTCCCCACCACAGCTGTATATGGCACTGGGTTACTATGTCTTGATGCCACTATCGCAAGTCATGTGACATTGTGAGTAATTAGGAAATTCAATGATGGAGTCTGCAGTATCGGGCATGAATCAGAGCACAGTCCTGGGCTCGCCTCCACGATGAACCTTCCCCCATCATCATCACTGTATTACTATGGCTTCCAGCCGCAGCTCTCCATCCCTGCTGAATCTCTAGACCGGGCCGAGGAATACATTCACTTACCTGAGTCTCTCCTCCCGGCGCCTCCATCTTGCTCTTTGCTCTGTCACTGCACTCGCCGGATCTCGGGAGAAGCCGCTGGGAACACAGTAGAACACACTACCGCAATCTCCACCAATGACAGCTCAGAACGTCACTACAATGAGACGTGCTGCGTCGGCTTTTGGGTCACCTTGCTCGTCTCTTCCGGCGCTTGAAGTTGCAGACGGCATGTTTGACGAGGGCAGTACAAGTGGTTGCTTTAGGGGACGCCATGTTTGTAAAGGGCATAACCATAGACGTGACTCCGCCTCTGTACGGAAGGCGCAGCCATGTTTGTGTAGGGCAACGCATGCTTCGTGTTTTTCATATTTCTGGCAGAGACGTACAAACTGAATGTGGCTGTTATATTAATAGATGGGGGGATCCCTCTCGCCTTTCTCATTGATCTGACATTTAAAGGGCTGGCACCAAGATATTTCTAGGAATATTTAGCATTGTTTTTTACATTCCATTTAGCATTTTTCTTTTTTACTGTTCAGGGTCTGGTATCTTGTTCCATCAGGACCAGACACATTTTATCATACTAGTTTAACAGCTTCAAAGACACTCTTTTTCTGCCATGCAGACTCTAAGGCTGGGTTCACACGAGCATGTTACGTCCGTAATGGACGGAACGTATTTCGGCCGCATGTCCCGGACCGAACACAGTGCAGGGAGCCGGGCTCCTAGCATCATAGTTATGTACGATGCTAGGAGTCCCTGCCTCTCCGTGGAACTACAGTCCTGTACTGAAAACATGATTACAGTACGGGACAGTTATCCGGCAGCGAGGCAGTGACTCCTAGCATCATACATAACTATGATAACTGAGCGTCGATCGACGAGCTGTCTTGTTGATCGGCGCTGGTTTTTTCATTAACAATGAAAAACTGCTCCAAAAATGGCTCAAAAAGTGACATGCTCCTTTTTACGGGGCGTCTTTATACGTGCCATGCCCCGTCTGAACTAAACGCCATTTTTCCCATTGAATTCAATGGGCAGATGTTTGTATGTGTTTAGCAAGCTTGTTTCCAGGCATATTTTGAGGCATTTAGGACCAAAAATACACCTGAATTCTCTGCATGTGAACATAGCCCAAGTATGCGATATGAACATAAGACGCGCACACAAGTTACAGGAGGAATCTGCCCTTTTTCAGTGTCAACCATTATTGCAAGGGACCCGTCATCTGCCTCTGTACCAGGTTCAATAGTGGCAGCGACACCACCATTCTCTCTATTCTATACACAACACTCACTGAAAGCTGTATATAGGAAAACCCAGATACAGTTCTATCTTCTGTTCTGGTGCTCGGCAGTTCCTGCCAGCCGACCACCCGACATTCAGCTGCCCAATCGATCCGTAAATGTACAATAGCGAGAGTTTACCGTCTGTGGCCCTTAGGTGGTTAATCTAAGTTATCAGTTGTGTCCGGCTCAGGCTAAAATAAGTGGCCGGACGCTACTGACATATTTGAACCTGGACAAAATTCAAAGATTTGTAGTGTTTTGGCCCCACCGCTGGTTTGGACTTACAAATACTGACCAACATACTGCCGTGTGAACATGGCCTAGGGCTACACCTGAACTTTTATTCACTCCCAAAAAAACAGTCTTAAAAAATTCTGTCCATAGGAACACATGGAGTAGCTTAAAAAAATCTTTTCAAAACCGCTCCAGTCAATAAAGTCGCTAGCGATTTCTTTCTTTTTTTAATCGCTACATGCTGGGATTTCTGAGTGATTTTAAGAAGTAGTAGCTACTTTTTTCCCCCAGAGAGTAACATGAAAATCGCTTGTTAATTTGATTACCCTATACGAAAAAGTCACAAAAAAGAGAGTCTGTGTATAGCCCCAGCCTAACGGTATAGTCATACGTTGTGGTCAAATTAATTTTTTTGACGTAAATTTTAAGAAAATCATTTATCAAAAATAGAAGCAAAAACAGCAATTTGACCGCATTGTGTGAATAGGCTGTAAGGGTGCCCGTACATGCAGCGCCGTGCTGTCGTTGTTGCTGTGAAGTTGTACTTGACCTGTACAAGCCGTGCGTGTGGCCTAAAACAACATTGTACAACGGCGGCAATTTGAGGTGAAACCACGAGCACAGTTTCGGTCACGCTGCAACTACCTCAGCAGAGCCACTGCGCGTACTTACAGAGATAGTCACATTTCTTGATTATTTAGGGCGCCTGTACGTGATGCCGCAGGGCCGTGGTAATGGCTGTGCAGCCGAGAACCGCACTTCAAAAAACACCCACGGTTTACCATTAAGTGCTGCGGTTTCGCGGCAAGTGCAGGTAAAGCAGATTGTTTTTATGTACTTCGCCTGTACTTGCAGCCTAACTATAGCAATTTGCCGTAAATCGCTTCCCATTTTTGACGCACGGCCTCAGCCACACAGCAATTACCGCCGTTCAGCCACATCTTGCACAGACACGCAAACTGATTTTGTGGTCTTCAGTACTAACATCTGCCTGCTAATTACTCTCTCAATGATTGTGGAGGTAGAAAGGGTGTACTTATTTTTCCTGAACTGGTTTCTGAATGTTGATTTAATTTTTGGAAAAAATTACAACATCGAATTCTGTTTTTTTGTTTTTTTTTGTCACAAGAGGTCATTGGTATGTTGGTGGCATCTCATATAGCATTCATAACTCATAGCGGCCCCAGCCAACACAATAGAAAGTATAAAGTCTGGGGGGATTATAGGGAACAATTGGAGGAAGATAAAGTCAGATAAGAGAGAAAATAGGGCTACACGGTGACGGTGAAAGTCAATGTGGTCGCATTGTGACCCGCAGGTTGACGCAGCTGTGACAGTCTAACAAAAAAAAACCTGCTGGAGTTTTTGCGACTGTCGTGGTGCGGCCGCGGCGACCTGACAGTATCAGTCTGTATAGGGATTCATCCTCTTGACAAGGTGAATGGTAATACCAAGTTGTCAATTAGGCCTGGGATACACAGAGACTTTTTGTAGAATATAAGGATTTACTATAACAGATGAGTCAGGAGAGGTGACAGCTCATCTATAAATCCAGTGACACACAGTCTCCATCCGGCCCAGACCGCCATGGTGACTTCAGACCCCAGACCAGACTCCTACATTCATTAAGACCCCAGACCAAATCTCTAAATTAGCGCAGACCCCAAAACAGATCCCTTCATTGATTTACACCCCAGACCAGAACCCTAAATGAATTCAGAACCAAGAACAAGACTCTTAAATTAATGCAGACCCCAAGCCAGGCCCCTTAATTAATTCAGATCTGAGACCAGACTCATATACTTACTCTACTCGCTCCTGAGATGCTCTTCAGGGCAAGGGACCTGCTGCACTGGATCCAGATGCTATCTAGCGTCAGAACGTTGTGCGCAGCGCCCCACACTACGTCCTGACACTGGACGGTGCGGCAGTACCTGAAGAGGAGAAAAGGAGCGAGGAACGTAAGTATTACCGACCGTTATCTATTGGATTAATCCAGTAGATAACGGCTGATTAAGACAAAAAGAATGGCCTTGCAGTGGCACATTAAATGATGGCCTCTGTAGGGGCTCGTGGGAGCCTCGAGCTGCCGCCAAACTGCCCATATTTTGATCTACCACTGGTCAGGTATGACTAACAGCTGCTCTGAGGGCCAGTGGAGGTGAGCGTGTACCGCTGGTTCTTAGTTTGTGGGAGGGTGAGACAGGTGGGCCCCGGCCCAGCATGTGGGATGCTGCAATCTCTTGAGTCACCCAACTGTACTACTGAACTTAAAGAGGCTCTGTCACCAGATTTTGCAACCCCTATCTGCTATTGCAGCAGATAGGCGCTGCAAAGTAGATTACAGTAACGTTTTTATTTTTAAAAAACGAGCATTTTTGGCCAAGTTATGACCATTTTTGTCGTCACTCATAGGTCCTGCATCGTGTCGGCCACATCGGCACCAGAGGCTACAGTTGATTCTGCAGCAGCATCGGCGTTTGCAGGTAAGTCGATACTTACCTGCAAACGCTGATGCTGCTGCAGAATCATCTGTAGCCTCTGGTGCCGATGTGTCCCCGCTCGTCTGACACGATGCAGGACCTGTGAGTGACGACACAGCGTGATCTCTCGAGAACACGGCTGTGTCTGCACTGCCAGAAGCTGGGCGTTCTGAAGAGAAGTGGATGATACTTCTCGTCAGAACGCCCAGCTAGTAAAAGTAGTAAACACGCCCCGATGTACGCACATAATACACGCCCAGTTGGACTTTTACTTTAAACACACCCACTTGGACTTTTGCAAGCCTCATTTGCATAAATACAAAAATGGTCATAACTTGGCCAAAAATGCTCGTTTTAAAAAAAATAAAAACGTTACTGTAATCTACATTGCAGCGCCGATCTGCTGCAATAGCAGATAGGGGTTGCAAAATCTGGTGACAGAGCCTCTTTAAATAAAGCCTGGCTGACACCACAAACTTTACCACAATAATGTTGCATGTTATTGTAGGGAAGATTGGAGGGGTTAACATGTGCACTCCTTATGCATAGGATATAGTATACAAACAGCTGCTTAGAGGGAAACAGCACAGAAAACGGGACCATTCCCTGCCAATGTCTATTTATGGTGGGTGGTCAGGAAGGGATTAAAAATCTGTTTCCAGCTCTACCTGCAGATCTTGGCGCTATATGGGCAGCAAGTGTATTATTGTTCACTTACTCACCGATATAGACCTTTTTTTCTGTAGACGGCCTGTACTGTTGCTTTGTACATCTAGTTCAATGTATGAGACTCATCCGCATTTCGTAATAACTCATATCAGTTTATTTCCACTGTGCAACTCACAATGCAATATCTGAATAATATAGACACTCTAGGTCAGTGATCGCCAACCGGTGACTTGGGAGCCAAATGCGGCTTGTGAACCCCAGCTATGTGGCTTACTATAGTAGCCCTGAATTTATGACTGGCGATATACTATAACATGCCCGCATCTTTCTTGCTGCAATTATTATAGGCAGAGGAAGGCATAACATAGTATTCTGACCACGGCCGTGTAACATTATAACAGGACTCTGCTCCTATTCGTGCGCCATTTGTCTCGCTTTGTCTCGCTGCCACCGGGTTCTTCAAATGTGTCCTATAATAAAAGGGAAGCTGCTGTATCATAGACTGCAGGTCACATGAGATTTTAGTGGCAATGTAAACCTACGACATGTCCCCCTTCCTATTACATTTAGTTATTAGTATATTTAACATGGGGGTCTCATTAGAATACATTAGGGCACCACTTGTCACTCAGGGTCACATTTCTTGCCCCTAAGCTGTGCGTGAGACATCATTGGTTATTACCAAACACTCTAGATTAACGCGTTCAGAGCATCCCCAGACACAGGCAACAGCATCTTCTGTACCGGTTCAACCCTCAATAAACACACACCTTTACTTTTGGCAAACAGTTTGTACCATGTGCCACCCTTTTATCTAAAATAACAGCATAAGAGGAGCCTGACCCCAATCACTACACGGCACTCCCTAAGCTGGGATCCCCCTGGCCCACCTCCCAAACCTTGAACTAGGCCTGCCACAACTGTCCACCAGGCAGATCCTGGACCGGCATCCAGCCTTCACGACAGGCCAGGCCCAAAACATCCTGGGGACCTGCCGCACAGCTAGTGTCCCCCCCAAATGAGAGTTCACCCCGGCGTCTTAGCATGACAGCAGTCTCATGATCTGCAACAAAAAAGGTAGACACTTCACTGTACTATCTTTTTTTTTACCCACCAACTAACCCCCTTCCACCAGACCTCAAACCTGTCCTGCAGGTTGTTTTTGTTAAAAATGTCCAATCCTACTTCCGATAGATGGAACCTGTCCTGCCTGTACAATTCATGGCAGCCAAATGCAATGCTTGTGATGTATAAACTTACCATCCACCTCACCCCAAAAAATCTTCCATTGGCATATTGACCTTCTTCTGCACCTTCTTGATGGCCTTCAGTGGCGTCGTGCTCCTCCAATTCCATATCTGAACAGTTTCGGACCACAAGATCTTGACCTTCGGCCACCTTGCTTTCCACGCTGAGACATTCCATTAATCGGAGCAAAAGCTTTTTTTTGTTGTCAAGCCATTGCCTCCGGCGTATTCAATAATTACCTGTGGCAGCCGCACCCGGATTTTTCTTCACCCAAATTTATCATCTGGTACCACTGGAGGCCCTGTCTGCCGAACCGCTTCTCCTTGATCCCATCGCTCAGCGGGTCCAATTGAACTCTGTCTGCTTAGTACATGAAGGAGTGTCCCATCACCTAGACATTCTTGACTTCTACAGTCAGTACCACTGAAATGGACGAACATAAGTGCGAAATGCGTTCGACCTCCCTCTACTGAACTGCTTAATTTTCTCCTCATCCAGATCCGCAGCCGCTGCCTCGGTTATCCAGACTCGCTGCCCTATCCAAAATGAATGTGACCTGATTCTCTCCATTGCCAACCCTGCTGCCACCGCTGCCCTTTTCAAAACATGACAGAACTGGTACCTAGACAATGCGTTCCCATCTCTATTCCTTAAAAAACTTCCTTGCCCTGCCCCTCGATGGCTCATACTTTTACATCCCACAGGGCAAATGGTCCCTCCTTTCATTTGCATAATAACCCTTTGTATAATCCATTTGCAAAGCTTCCTCGGCTCTTTTTGATGTTGACACCAACTCCCTGCAAAGGCCACTGCAAAGGCCACGTAAAACAAGCACAATTTGTATTCATCCCTACAAATACTCCCATGGGCTGCCACCAGCCGATAAACCCTATCTGAATCCAACGGTTTCCTCTTATCTCTGCCACAGCTAAGCCCTTCATCACCGTACTTACCACAAAAGCTTTGGTAGGGTCCTCCTTCCCTCTTAATTTCATTTAAAAAAAAGATAACTGCCGCCACCAGAGTAGAGGCCCTACTTTTCGTAGACCAGTCCCTCCACATGTTACCCAGCAGTTTCCACGTAGACTGGACTCCCGAACTCGTTCTGCCTCCGGAAGTCGTTCACCTTCTTCCATTCTTACATGCGAGTCCTTCAGGTGCTTGGTGCAAGTGACCTCTCCCATAGACTTTGTAAAACCGAGTCAGCACCAGCCAAACATTGTTAGCGTACACATCTTCCATTCTATTATCATTTGTCACCAGCACAATAAAGATCTCCCATCTTCCCTTCGACACTACATAGGCAATAGAAATATTCACTCCTGCTGCAAACACCAGTGCCAAAATTAGCTGAAGGTTTAAAAGTACGCGCATGAAATTGCGCAACCCATAGATAAACATTTATAAAATAATGAAAAACTTATAACTAAACCAGTGTATTTAAAACTATCAGGGTGCAAAGGTAGCAAAGTAAAAGCAAATTCAATGTCCACCGTGGCCCCCTTACCACACTTCCTTGCCAACTCCACTGCCGACTCAAAGGATCAGTAATGAACCTCGCTCACCTCATTCCCCATTGCGTCATTAACAGACCACCCTTAACGATAAGACAGATACTGAATCATCCCAGACATTCCCTCCTCCTTCTTAAAGGATAACTAAACGTTCAACAAAATGTCAGAAGTTTGGATTGGTGGGGGTCCGAGCGCTGAGACCCCCACCAATCGCTAAAACGAATCGGCAGAAGTGCTCGTGTTAGCGCTCAGCCGCTTCATGTCTGTTCAGCTTTTTCCAGAAATCAATGTAGCAGTGTACGGGCTCAATAGAAAGTCTATGGGCCCATATCGTGTGCGCTGTTCCATCTGTGCAAAAGATTGTAATATCACAGCGATGTAGTAAATCACACTAGCAATAGTGTATCAAAGAAGTAGAGAGATAGAAAAAGAGAAGGGGGGGGGGGGTAAAGGGAAGGCTTTCATGAAAAATCCCCAGAATAATCTGAAGGAGAAACTAGTAAGGGATAAATGGGATGTGCATGAGAGATCCACGGGGATAAATTTAGTGTGGGTATCGGAGAAAATACTGATGAGTTGTTCATTGATCATAAAATTATTCATTGTAGGCACAATAGACAATCTTACCTGTGCTAACCAGATTAGCCCCATTAGCCCCTGCCACTGCATGCGCCCCCTCGGTTCCCATCAGCCTTGACCATAAATCCAAGTCCTTTTGACTAAAGCTCAAAATCCTGGTCCCCACCATCTTCTTTCTAAAAGCCTCATTATATTACATCCAACCCACACCCCCATAAAAAGTATATGCATCCAGCACTAGATACATAAACTTCAACAAATGAATGCATTGCTAGGGCTTTACTTCTATCCACACATTAGTGTACACAAAAACATTTTATCCACTCCCCAATTATCCTTCTCTGCTTCCTAACCATCTGATAACCCCTTCCTCCTTTGCCACCACTGCCTCCCTGGACAATTCAAAGATGTCAACATGCTTTCCTTCCCTTATTCTTTTCAATACCTTCTGCGGTAAATGCGTGTATGTCGGAGATAATAAGCATACATCTGTATCTTGCCCACCCACTGCTACCACTTTCTTAGTTGACCCCAAACCAATCCACACCTGATTTTCCTTTCTCCTTTCCAGCCTTTAAACAATTTTTAAACACTTTAAACATCTTAACCGCCTTACTACTATCCTCATCTGCCATAAATCCCCATCTGATTAATCAGAATAAGACTCACCAAGGCGATGCACCTCATGTACTCCTGTCTCGCTGTAACTTCCTCCTGGATTGCTGGTTGCTGTCATCGCCGTCCGAACCTTTCATCACTTGTTGTGGCGGTTATTGCTCCGCTACCTGCAACAACACACTGTGCGAGTATACAGCTCTTGAAACTGTACTCAGAACCAGCACACATGTTACTCCTACACCCTGCCTGATATCGCTCCCTTGGGAACCTTTTTGGGCCTGACCCCACATAACATTGCCTGTGAACCAGGGCGCACTGCCCGCACAACTATGGTTAATAGGGTAGCCCCCAGTAAATGGCTGATGGCCAAACACAATACTGCCTCCATGATGAATATATCCCACCCTGCTTCCTATTGCACCTCCCAGACCCCCAACAGAGTTGCATATGGGCTTTAAAAACCATAATAAACTGGGGGCTACCAACCAAAACTTAAAGCGGCTGGCTGCTGAGCCGCCGCCGATCTGTTACCCATCCTATTTCCCCATCTACCGGAACGTTAACTTCCGGTCAGACGTTAAATGGGGCAGCCTGCAACTTCGGGCCACATGGTCCCAATGTTTCGGCAGAGCGTGGGAATGCTACCCCTCCACTGGGTCCTGCATTAGGGGTTGTAAGATCCAGGGCATCCCCAGCTCCCCCTGGGAAATATAGTAGAGGGGCCACTCCCACAGAACAGCAATAAAAAGGTACCACAGCCACCACCCTCCGCTAGGACAGACACTAGGTTTGCTGGAATCCCGGAACCTCCTGGGCACCACAATTTTCTGGGCTCTTAATCAGCGACTCTATTGTCTGGTCCGACGGTAACCTCCATGCTTCACTTCTACTGGCTCTGCTCCATGATTAGACATAGCGTTGCCTCTTCTCAGTTAAGGAATGACCTACTTCAGCCTAAATTCTACTTAAAAACCCAATCCCTGCTTCACTCCTTGCGCTCACTAATATTTCTGCCTTCCTACCATTACACACTTTTCACTTCATCCTCAGGTAAGACAAAGGGGCACCTTTCTTCCCCCAGACTTAGCAGCGCCGATGGCCATGTGGCCAGCACCGTTTTAACTCCTGACAAACTAAGTACGACCCCTACTCTATCCTTCGTGCTAGGGACGCCCTGACCTCTCTTTATGGCTCATCGGGCCTAGTCCCCTCTCTTTATTAATTTCATCCAATCTGTGATTGAAGAGATAATAACTGGACAGCTGAAGTTCCCTGGATTTACAGAGATGCCGAGTGCCACATTTCATGTTTTGTTGTTTCTCAGTGAGAAATGGGTTTTATCCACTTCTGAGCTGAATGCGGCCCTGACCTTCTCTCAACGCAAAAAACATTAGGGACCCCTATCCTTTTCTTAGACGTCTGAGAGACATGGGAGGTGTACCTGATTATTTTACTGTATGTGGCCCAGAAATTTCTGATGAGTCTAGCAACACGGAACTATATTTCTCACTCCCTTATCACACAACATGGACCGGAGACTGTTTGATCCCAGTAATGCCAAGAGTGCGTAAGAGTGGACGGCCGTCAAACCAAAAACATAAATTAGTAGAAGAACCATTCCATTTGGAAGTTAATTTACTATTGTTCAGTAGTCAGGAGGAGTTAATACATTTCTTAGTGAGCTGGACATCACTTTAATAGTTCAACAGATGTACCAAAAAAAAACAAAAAAACAATTTAAAATTGGCCAAAACCCATTTGCCCGACATCATGTCTATAGATAGCGCTGCAGAATATGTTGATGCATAATAAAAGAAAAATGGAAAAGACAGGAAGTAAAAACGATATATATATATATATAATAAAAATAAAATTAAGAAAATGAAATTCTATATAAAATAATATATACAAATAAAATAAAAACGCATGAAGCGGTTATAGGAAAGGAGAGCAGATGAAAAGTCCTCACACTGTAACACAGCCTAGGGTTTTTTCAGGATCTGGCTCTGATTTCCCGTTGCGGGATGAGGTTTCCTCCAGTTCGTAGCTCAGGATAATCCAGTCTTCCTTCAGGCGCTTCCTAAGTCTTATTGTTAGAAGCTGTTCCAAGAGAAAGAAGAGCAGGACATGTTATATACATTCACATAGAGTCACCAACATACCGAAGCTACACCCTAAGGCCGTGTTCCCACAGGTCGGATACGCTGCGTAAAAACTGCGACCTGTAACCTGCAGCACCTTACGTCCGAAAAACCGCACCGCATTGCAGAAAAGCCGCAGTATTTATGCAACGTGTGAACTGACTCTAAAGATCACACTAGTTGTTATTTAGTCGCCATTTTTTGTACATAGACATGTTTTCCTGCTTTTGCAATCTGACATTTAAGTAGGGAACCTTTATTTTCACGAGGCATCAACAACTAGAACGTAAATATATGGATTGTGGATGTCTAGGAGTTAAAAAAAAAAAAATGTTCTGAAAAAGGTACCTCAAACTGTCTGTATGGGAAACCAGGATCTCAGCTTTTACATGCAGTCTTCTTACTGTGTCTTTTTCCTACGGAGTCAATGGGTAAAACACTGCAATACATATACAGAATAAAAAATAAAAAAAAGAGCATATACTAAAATAATCTGGACTTTAATAAATTCTGCTCATTCATCACTTCAAATATACGGCCCCAGCAGTAAAATACTGCAGTAGCTAGAACCAAAATGACCTTATTTACATGAGCATATTACAGCTCTGTACGCTGCTGTACCTCTACATCCCTCTATTACATACGGAGTCATACGGTTTGTTTTCTATAGGATTCCATATGGCTTTGTGGCATGCTTCTTCGGGTGCCATGTTATGAAGTTATTCTTCCCTTTGGTACCATACGGAGCACAATACAGCCTCCCTGCACTGGGCTCTACAGTGTGCATAAGGCCTAAGAGTATGGTGGTATGGTGAGATGCATCTAGAAATAGTTGGATAGCCGCAACTTAAAGTGGTTTGCCCATCTGGGATATTTATGGCATATCCACAGATGTCAGATAGATGCGGGTCCCAGCTATCTCTAGAACGGGTCCCCCTAAACTCCGTTCTACCTTTCTCTGTTGCCGCTGCTACTTGCAATTTCCGACCATGTAATCCGAAAACAGCGTAGCTCGCTGCGCTACAGAAACCGCGTAACTCTCATAGAAGTGAATGGTAGTTACGGATGCAGTGCAGCACGAGAGCTACGCGGATACACTCACTTCTATGGGAGTTACGAAAACAGCGCAGCTCAGCGACATTTATGGCACACCCTGTGGATATATATGCCATAAATGTCCCGGATGGGCAAACCGCTCTAATAAATAAATGCACTCAGAGAAATGCCCCCTGCCTATCACAGAACAGGGTCACCTTTTGCAGGTTTGTTCATTATTTACTAGGGCCCGGGCGACATATTTACTTGCACTGTTTTGTGATGAGATCTCATGCAATATTTTCATCACCAGAGAAGTAACTTGAAGTTTCTCGTTCCCAATGTCAAGTCTGTAACAGGTACTCTAACCTGCCATGTGCCATTTATAATAGTGGGGTCTTCTTATGAGGCAGAGCACCAGGGCTCGGGGGGTGACTGCTACCTGCACAACCTATAGCTACACCCCTATACATTATAATTGTAGAACCTATGGGGGAGGGAAAACACTTGTGATTTTGATCATTGCAAAAAATCCAATGGACTCCCCCATAGACTTACATTAGAGACGATATCGTGAACATGTCATTATTGTAACCGATATGTCGCTGTGCAGACCTGGACTTTGCAGAAATGGTCGTCATAGAAACAACTGATAACTACACTCCAAAATGCTAACTTTGTATCACCTTCCCCTCCAGACAAAACAGTTCAATGTATCAACTAGAAGAAAGCACCTCACGGCAGACAGACGGCCGTCTACAGCTCGGATAGGGATTTTTTTCTGCGTGTGTCTCAGCCTTTGTCCCCTAAACCATTTGTATACCTCAGAAGGGGCTCACAATTTTTATCCTGAAGGGCGACAGAATAGAACATACAAATGAATATGAGGAGACTGAACCGGGGATCATATAAATGCATAGAATAGTACAAGTCGAACCCCATGATTTGTGTCATACAGACTGATTAACATTAGAACTGAACTGCCCAAATTGCTCCACTTAGATGGTATGAAAACAGGGACTCTCCTCCCGACACACACAAAGGGGTTGTACGTGATTAGAAAAACTAGGCGGCTTTGTTCCAAAAACAGCGCCAACACCTGTTCACAGGTTGTGTGTGGTATTGCAGTTCAGCCCCATTCGCTTCAATGGAGGAGAGCTGCAATACCTAACACAACCTGTGGACAGGTGTGGTGCGGTTTCTAGAAAAAGTCAAAGTCCCCAAAGTAAATGCTGATCTTGCAGTAAGCAAAGCCAGGCACTAATAACCAAATGTTAGTTGCACTGGAAATATTAACAATTAGAAAATGTATGTATTACACCTGCATTCACGTGTGCAAGGAAATCGTCAGGTTAAATATAAAAGAAGAAGCAAAAAGAAAGGAAAAAAAAAAACGCAAAATGATTGAACTAATGTAATGGACCAAAATCATAAAAAAAATTTCACTGCCTCGGCATACAGTAACATGTATAGTAAAATTTAATTCAACCAACATCACTAAAATCTAATAGGTGCTGGATAATCAAATATTCTGGATTTTCAGACAGGCGTAGCCAAGTATAAAACCCACTTGTAAGGGTCTATTCACACATGCTGGTTTTTCTCTTAGCCTGCGTTTCTGGTCTTGTGAATTTCCACATTATATTGCAGTTCTGTGCTAGAATCAAGAGCCAATATTTTCTGGATTATTGAATGCTGGATTAAAGGAATTTCACTGTATCTAGTCATAGAGCAAGGGTAGACATAGACCATAGAAGACCCCTGTACAGGAAAATCATCGGGGTCCTTTGATGCTCTACAACTAATAAGTCAAGAGCAACGGACCTCTTACTTTTTTCTTAGGCCTCATGCACATGACCGCATTGGTTTTGTAGTCCGCGATTCCACGGGTCCATAGCGGACCGCAAAAACAACTTTGTTGTACATCTGCATGTCATCCGGACTCACGTATTGGTGAATCTGCAATTGCGGACCGTAGAATGACTTGTCCTGAGTTTTTGAGGTCCGCAATTGCGCCCCCCCGCGCTTATTCGTGTAAATCACAGTTGTGTGCGTCGGGCCATAGAAAAGAATGGGTGTGCAGTTTATCCGCAAAAAGGCCAATAAATTGCGGCCGCAAAAATACGGTCGTGTGCATGGGGCCTTAAAGTAGACCTATCCTTTGTTTTTAGAGGCCTAAAGTGGACCAAAATTCTGTGCTGATAAATTTTATAATCGTTATAGGGGTCAGAGCTCTATTTCTATGGGATTTGAGGCTCTGTAAAATAAAAATTAAGTTAAAGGGTTTTTTCAATGGCAGCAAAGAACGGTATATCGGCCTAAGGGAGGATTTACATGAGCGTGTGCGTTTTACGCGCGCAAAAAACGCGGCGTTTTGCGTGCGCAAAAGGCACTTAACAGCTCCGTGTGTCATCACCATATGGATGCGCGGCTGTGTGATTTCCGCGCAGCCGCTATCATTATGACACTCTGTTTGGATGTTTGTAAATAGAAAAGCACATGGTGCTTTTCTGTTTACATTCATTCTTTTACTGCTGTTGCGCGAATCATGCGCGTCCCACGGAAGTGCTTCCGTGTGGTGCGCGTGATTTTCACGCACCCATTGACTTCAATGGGTGCGTGATGCGCGAAAAACGCTGAAATATAGGACATGTCGTGAGTTTTACGCAGCGGACACACGTTGCCTGAAAATCACGGACTGTCTGCACTAACATAGGTCCGTGTGACGCGCGTGAAAACCACACGCGTTGCACGGACGTATATCACGTTCGTGTAAATCCGCCCTAATTCAGGTACAGGTGTAGATAGCAGATAGACCTTGTGTAAAAAATAAAAGGGGCCACATCACTGGTATAGGGCTGCGGCCCCTTCAGATTTTTCCTCTGCACAATGGCACTCCCAACCCGCTGCTGTGCAGGGAATGTAGCTCAGCCCAGTCACTTGAATGGCGCCGTGTTGCAGTTCTCTATACAGCTCGGGAACGGTGCACCGCGGGCTCCAGTTCCACCTTTCTAGGGATCTGTGGGGTTCTAAGTGGTCTGAACCCCATGATCAGGAAGTTATGGCATATCTGTACAATGTGCCATAGCTTCCTAAAGTAGGAAAGACCCTTTAAAGCGGTTGTCTCAAGATAGATAATAGTAGCATATCGCTAAAAGATGCCATCAATGTCCGATCAGTGGGGCTCTGACTGATGCCAATCGCTTGAAAAAAGTCAAAAAGCCCAATGCTACATTGTCTCCTATTGGCTCTGCTCACAATGTATACATAATATATATCCGAGAACGGAGACCCCCACTGATCGCTAAAACTAAGCGGTAGACACACTCGTGTGAGCGCTGTGACGATTTGTTTCTGATCGGTTTTCCTCGGAGTGGTTCAATAAAAAGTCTATTAGTCCGTACACGGTTTGCTCGCTTTTAGAGGAAAACCAATTAGAAACAAATCGGCACAGCGCTAACCCGAGCGCTTCTGCTGTTTCGTTTTAGTGATCGGTGGGGGTCTCAGTGCTCAGACCCCCACCAATCAAAACTTCTGTCATGTCACTATAACATGTCAGAAGTTTTTTTTTAAACTTTAGTTACCCTTTAAATTGGTTATGCACAGATTAAGATGGCCCAGATCTGACAAGCGATCTATTTTCAGTACGATGGTCGTTAAAGGGGTAATACACAGGTAGGAATCTGAAATGATGGGAGTAGTTTTCCATAGGGAAAATCATTGCATGGTTGTAAATATCAATCACCTGTATTGCTGCAATTATTATCTCACCCAACACATTTGTAAATGCTAGAATTATGGTATTTAATCATTAACAACTGAGAAAAATGTAAAGCAAGTGCTATATCTATACCGGCCACGGGTTACATTTCCATTGGTTGGAATAGATTGTTTTAGTAACGTACACATGAGGATAATGGTTTATAATCGTATTTTCTAGTATAATCATAGTGTGGGGGGGGGGGGTTTCTTTAGACACTTCCTATTCATATGTCGTATTAGGACATATATATATAATAGATGGGGGACCCCCTCCCCGGATAACCCACCTTGTCCATGCATTGATTATACAGGCGGACTATTGATTTCAATACTCTGCAGCATCACTAAACTCAGCAGATTGTAGGGGGGACATTTCACAATCCCGACAACCCTTTAACAAACTAGAAATGACCCTAAATACATTCAAGTCAGAAACAGAATTCACATAACAGAATAAATGTACAGCTCACACTTCCCTGACCTAATGGCGCTTGTTTGCACAGACGTGGATAAGATATGAGGGAGAAATCCATGGAGAACGGCGTACATTCACCGGTAAAGACAAGCGGCATGCAATTAAAGGGGCTTCTTAGGGCAGACATTGAAGTCTTATCACGAAGGTAGGAAGAGAATCAATGGTCTGCAGCACTCGCTTGAAAAATACAGGTGGATGCAAAAATTTACTTTAAAAAAAATGGCAAATTTCGGATCCTTACGTTCACTACAAGAAAATTCACGACTGCATCTATAGGGCAAAAAAATAAAAAATGGTGTTTATTAACACGACCCCAAATATCACATGCAACGTTTCGACCCGCGCAGGAGTCTTTGTCAAGGACCTGTCAAAGACTCCTGCGTGGGTTGAAACGTGGCATGTGGTGTTTTCATATGGATGCGGTCACAAATTTTCCTGTGGTTATCGCCAAGATATGTCATTATCTCAGACCCCTGCCAATGGCTATAATGAAGTGGTGTGCCACTTCATCACATGTCGGCTCAGCGTTCTCCGGAGGCTGCATGGGTAGCCCATTATACTCAATGTTGGACCATGGGGGCCACTGGAAAAAGCAGACAGAAGCCGAAATAGTTCTGCACTTTCCAAGCGCAGCTGGCACTTTGTTCTGGGAATTAGACCACCACCAATAGGTCATCAATATCTGTTTTGAGACAACCCGTTTAACAGCGCCCCCTGCAGTCGCAGTCCATGACATCCACTCTACTCAAATGTGAACCTGTTCCAAACAGCAAATGTGAGCACTACCTATACCCCAAGCTCTATTATTTTTTTTTTGCCTAACTATAAAGAGGTGGGGCCTGTACAGCTGGCCCCATGGAAAGTCCCAAGACCAGAGGCTTTAAATGATCATCAGTCGTCTGGGTATAAATACAACTTGCATTAATCCACTGGCAGCCGATGAGGACAGCACTACACATGGCCACCTCAAGATAGCCAACTACAGTAAAGGTAAGAGATCAAGTCGTCTTATAAGAACATATGTACATAAAATGGATAAAGTTATAGGGGCTTTGGGCTGAGGTTGTCAAATGTTACGTTACATTGCATTTTAATTAATAATGAAATCTTATATTGGATTTTATATTTTGGTGTAAGGTTTGCCATGACAAGTTTGTGCCCATTGCTATGTGCCAATCGTTTAATGTGCTAGTTTGGGTGTAGGAGAGAAGGCTTCACAACTTCTTTTAGCATTGCAGTCAGAGGAGACGGTCTGTTTGAGTATGAACCACTTACTGATACAGGCGCCTTCCACATAGAGCGGAGGGGATGTCCGGCAGAACCTCCAGAATCTCCTCCTTTTCTTGGAGTTGTTGGACTTCTCTTCCTAGGACACAGCTTCATTCAGCAGGCATCGGATAGGAATATTGAGGGAGGTTTATCAATAGTGTTGTAGGAGGAAATGCATTTAGGAATTGTTCAAATTGCACCCAATTTTTCAAATTGGCATTTGTGGCATGATAGATTTGGCACAACTCGCTAGGCATGTTGAACACTTTTTGCTTATGACACCTCTTGGCTGGCACACATCTACACCAATATTTTGCAGCAAAAATGGTGCAAAAATGCTTGCGCATTTTGGGCCTAGTCTTACAGTAGTTGATCTTCCCCACTCTGCTATTCTATACCCTGTTCTATGTCAGGAATCATTCAGCAGACCCAGGTATCTGGGTACAACTTCTCTTATTTCTCATCCATGGTTTTCTTGGTGGTTTCTGCAAAGCAGAGTTTACTAAGTGTAAGTTTTAGAACAAGGTGAAGAAGTAGGAACACCGGCCTCTCCGACTGCTCCTCCAGAGACCATTCCCCATGCTAGCTTACGTTTTTAATGCCCTGCTGCAGATTCCAGTTATACACGGATATTTTGCTGCTTAATAATAAAATTAAAGATAAAAGTTTAACCCCTTCATTTTCCAGGTACCTCGACTATGTTTTCATAAAGCCAGGATTAGAACTTTTATTGCAGGTTGTCCGCATCCCGTACATTTGTAGGTACCATGGCTTCTGAAAAGCAAAGTTTAATCACAAGGCCTAAGGCCATGTTCACACTTGTTAGATTTCTGGTGCCTCTGCACATTCGTAAGTGCCAGAAAAAGTGGTAGAGGGGCTTAATATTTACAGTATTCGGCCCCGTACCACTATTTTTGACACTTCCGAAGTGCCTGAAAAAAAGGAGCATGTCTTGCAAGCATTAAAAAGACAACACTGCTCTGCATAGAAAAAACCCTCTGTATAAAATCAGAGGCATAGAGAGGTACAGTAAAGGGCCCATTGCACCTCTATAAAAGCCCAATTCTAACTATACAAAACATAGTAGTAATAAATTGTTAAAAGAACAATTTTTATACATTTACACTGTAAGCGATTGCCTGCTCTTATCAACCAAGGATATAAGGCTTAGTTCACATCTGCATCAGGGCTCTGTTCCGACAGAGCTTTACATCGGAACGGAGCCCTGACTGACACAAACGGAAACCATAGGTTTCAATGTTGGCTGATCCGGTGCCAATGGTTTCCGTTTGTCTCCGTTGTGCAGGGTTCCGTTGTTTAGCGTAGTCGACTGCGGTTTTGCTTCCGTCAAAACTACGCAACTCTTGCACAACTGGCACAAACGGAAACCATTGGCACCGGATCCCTCCCCATTGAAATCAATGGTGATGGAAACAGAAGCCTACGGTTTCCGTTTGTTTCAGTCAGGGTCCCGTTCTGACGAAAAGCTCAGACAGAACGTCAGAACGGGACCCTGACGCAGATATAAACAAAGCTTTGTGGTATAAACAAAGTGTGTCACTGTGAATAAGAGATAACTGTGTGCTGTTAGCAAACCCAATAGATGACAATCAATGTGACAGGCCAATGATCAGGTGTACAAACGCACATTGCCGATCATTGCCCTTTGTAAACATGGAAGCAATCAGCCGCCGAACGTTCAATCCTATACTTTCCGATTAGGACTCCGTTTAAATGGAGCAAACGAGTGTCGACATGCTGTATTGTCACTGGGCGCTCGTTTACTGGGCAAAAAATCTGACTGTGTAAAACCACCTTTATGCACATGAATGTATTACGGCCCCGTGAGTTGCATGGAGTTATAAGGCACCTATAGAAATTTATGGGCTCACACTGTACCTCCATATGCCTCTGATTTTATCATGCCATGTTCCATCAGATGCTATGTTATGGAGGTATCCTTACCTATATGCAATTTTTCTAGGGAAGAATATCTCCGTAATACAATGCTGTACAGAGGAACCATACAACTGCACTTGGACGGCCTTCAGCTCCGTAGCCTGGACCCTTAGGGACTGTCACAGTAAGGCATGGTGCACATGGCTCTTTGTTCTATAGTTTTTATTTTTGCAGTGATTTTGAAGGGCCCAGGTGTTGGGAGTCTAGGGACGATGACCGACCGGGAACTTTGCGTTCCACAGCTGAAGCCTATGTGCTGTCCCTGCATCAAACTGCAACTCACCTCAAGAACCAAAGACAAAGTCTGTCTTGGCATTTTAACTTGACCCGGCAACCTGGTAGACTTGGAGTTGGATACAATAAAGACTCCTGTCTAGACAACAGCAAAGTTGTGGGAAGGCCAGACAAAGCAAAGCAGTCATCACACAAACATGGTTTTGTTTTCCTATATTAGATCCTCATAGGGTCACATGAAGAGATACAGAAGATCGTCTCCATGCTGCTAAAATTTCAGAAAATGTCCTCATGTGAACCTACAAGACATATTAGGCTGGGTCCACACATCGCAGAAGAAATCCGCATTGCAAAGGGTGAAATCCGTGGTAAAAATTTGCGGCTTTTCTGCACAAGAGCGGACAAGCTGTGGATTTGAAAATTTGTAGAACGCTCTGATTTTGTGCAGATTTTTTCTTCTACATGTGGATGGAGTTTTCAAACCCCATCCACCTGTATTGCACTACGTCTGGACATAGCCTTAGGCTCTGTTCACACTGGCACCAAGGCTTTTGTTTTTAAAGAATCCATGACGGATATCTTTTGTAAAAGATCCAAGTGACTAAAGGCCCTTTTAGACCTGCCGTAATTCTTATGAACGCACGTTCCCGATCATTACCCTCTGTAAACAGGGCAAAGATCAGCCGATGAAAGAGCAAATGCTCGCTCATCGGCTGATCATATCGTTTATGCAGCAATAAATATTATCGTTGTTGGCAGCACGTCTGCTGCCAACATGATGGAAATGTATGGGGAAGAACGATCATAGTAACAATCACTAGTCCTCATACATAACCAATCATTGCTCCTTGTGAAAGGAGCAATTGAACGCCGATCAACGAGCTGTCTCGGTGATCGGCACTCGTTTTCCCAGCCCATACTGGCCAGTGTAAAAGGACCTTAACACAGAGGATCATCTCCATGCTGCTAACATTTCAGAAAATATCCTCATGTGAATATACGAAACATATTATGCTGGTTCCACGTGTAGCAAACTAAATCCGCCACGGATTTCACCGCAAATCCAAAGCAAAATCTGCATGCGGACTGAGCTGTGGATTCAAAGCAGATTTCACCCTATGCATTGAATTGCATAGAGTAAAATCGAGCGCTGTGCTGATTTGTTTTTGATCAGCTCTCCTCGGAGCGGTGTACGGGCTCAATAGAAAGTCTATGAGCATGTACGCCGCTCGCTTGGCTTTCTGAGGATAGCCGATCGAAACCGAAGCGGCACAGCTCTCACCTCGAGCGCTTCTGCTGCTTCGTTTTCGCAATGGGTAGGTGTCTCAGTACTCGGGACCCCCACCGATCAAAACTTCTGACATGTTAATATTTTTTTAAAAGATTAGTTACCCTTTAATGTGTAATGTGAAAGAGACTGCTTATTGCAAATGACCCCAGTCCTGACAAAGCTACGTGCAGGTAAGTCTCTGAGGTTTGCATTTCTGAATGGAGTGTAGGTATGGTTCCTCTTGGTGTGATACAAGACAGGACAACCTTCTAGAGAATAATATGGTTCCTAAAATTCCTAATTCTTAGATCTTTCCATATTCTCTAATAGGGCATATGAACCCCATTTATTAGCCAGAGAGTGAAGTTGCTAACAAAGGATCTCTCCCTATGACCAACTCAGCCCATACAGTTTACACAGTCGGCTATTCATTTGAATGGGCGTATTGTAATACTACATTCAGGGCTGAATTTACGTTGATTGGTGACCAATGCATTACCTTCTGTTGGCGCTACCCCTCTATATGGTGCTTGGTGCAGTCATATAGTGTAAAAATAACCATAATACCAACATACAATGACCAAATAACAGCTTCATATCAGTGCATTACAACGTCCAAATAAGACAGCTATGCAAGATTCCTGGTGATCGCAATCCACAGGTGCCAAACTATCCTTGGCACCCCATTCCAAAGGAGCAGCTGACCGCACAGGTTGCCTACCCTTAAAGCTGGTCCGGAGCTATATTTCCCTTGCAGGGAATTCATTTGAAAAAGTGGTTATCTTGAGGAGACAACCCCATAACAAACCATGGAGGTCATTTGTGGTGACAATCAGGACCATGACCCTCTCTAGTGAAGTCTATGGGAGTTAGGGACAGACGCTAGTTCACCCGATAGGTGAGGATCCTGTGGATATGCCATAAATGCTTAAAATAGGATTACCCCTTCAATTGACAATATCTGCCAGAATCTTATGTTGTGTCTTAATTATTTGTGTTCAAAGGGAGGACAGGTCAACCTTAAGCCAGTCATAGATGGTTAGAAATTTAGAATTCTGGTTGCATTTAATATCAAGCCATGCACAAGTGCAACTTTTGGCCTGAATGTTACTTTACAAAAACACTTTACTACATATGCATTGAAAGCAAAACTTTTTGGCCATTCCATCAACATCACATTGTGCTTCAGAAGGCTGCATAACGGGACAGGAAAGCTGCAAGGAGGATATTTCTAATCATGAACATCCTAGGTGAATCCTTACACACTGCAATATTGAAAAATCAGATGATTCTGGAGCAAAGAGTCCTTGATAAACTCCTGAAGTCCTTACAAATTTCTGTGTGGCTTTTATCCAGGCCCCAGTTATACCACTTTGTCACCACTTACTATTGCAATGTCAAGTCACAAAATAATTACTTCATGAGCGGATAAGATATGTGCATTTTAACCGCCCCGGTGAAGAAAAAAAATTATATATACAGAATAACGAACGCTGGTATGTTCCACAGCCTGGTATACAGAATGTATTAATTCACATCGGTCCCTGTCCCAACTAGGTCTCACAGTATAATATACCTACCTGAACACACTAAAGGCCCCTTTACACGGGCCAATTATCCGGCAAACGATCGTTCATAGAACGCTCGTTGCCGATAATTGCCATGTGTAAACAGGGCAGCGATCAGCGGATGAACGACCAAAACGCACGTTCATCTGCTGGTCGTATCGTTTTAAAAAACTAAAATATTATCGTTGTCGGCAGCACATCTCCCTGTGTAAACAGGGGGACGCGCTGCCGACATGATAATAATGTATGGGGACGAGCGATCGGAGTAACAAGCACTCGTCTCCATGCATAGCTACTTGTGACTGGAGCAAACGAGCGCCGATCAACGCTCGATGCAAAATTGGCCGATGTAAGGACCTTAAAAGTCCTTTTACATCGGCAGAAAAGATAAGCACTTGAAGATATAGGTCTTGGATTAGCATGGAGCAATCATTGTACTGTATGGGGATGAATAAGATCGTTCCTGCCCATACAGTTTGCATCATTGTTGGCAGCACATCCCATAGTCACACGTGGGGATGTGCTGCCAACAACGATGTTCTTTACTGCCGCATAAAAGATGTGATTAGCCGATGAACGAACATTTGCTTGTTTGTTGCCTTATCACTGCCATGTTTACACGGGCCAAACCATACAAGCGCTTGTTCACTCGATCGGCTTCTGTAACAGGGCCTTAAATCACCATCCCTCCAGAAATCTTAGAGGATATTAACTGATGCCCCTTACTCCCAACTCCTCTCCCTCCCCGCTGAACCCCCCCTTTTTTCTTGTTCCTTTTCCTCGTTGTCCTTTTCCCCCCCTCTCGCGCTTTTCTCCTTTCCTCCTCTCTCTTTCCTTAGTTTCTTTCAAGAATAGTTTACACATTTAATGTGTTTAAAGGGGTTTACGACCAAATCTTGTTTTTAAAACTCATATTTGCTGCATTACTTTTACCCACCCAAATTTCACCGCTTCTTCTCACGTGAACCTTTGTTTATGTTTACATGCCGCTTTTCCAGTCCATGTATACTTCCGGTCCACTCCCCGCAGGTTGTGCGCCAATAAGTAAAATAAATCAACTGCACATGCTCAGCCGATATGAGCTGTGAATAGCAGGCGTTTCTATAGTAGAGAACGGGCGCATGCTCAGTTGAAAGTCCGTCCCACTGTGATGATGGAGCTGACGTACCCGTACACAGATCCATCCACAAAAGGATTAAGGGTTGTGTGTGCGTGACGTCAGCAAAAGAAGAGGAATTTTAGGAATAGGCATAACGTGACCGGCAGTCCTAGCGGGGAAACAGTAGTTTTTTTGGAAATTAAAGTTATTTACAAATTGCTTATTTTGCATTGGATAAGAGATTTGGAGGGGGTTTCAATTGTTGGACAACTTCTTTAAGGCAACCACCATACTGTAATCACTATTTTTACGGATATTTGTATTTACATCAGGGTTATATATCGCCCTTTCTGTTGAATGGTGATATACTCTGCTTTATGTTTCTTATTGATTTGGTAAAATATTCTCTCACTGGGCTAATACTAGTTACCTTTGTACTCTGATATGTCCTTATTGTAAACGTCAATAAAACTTGATTCCGAAAAAACCCCACCACAGATAGGTGAAGTGAATAACATTGATCATCTTGTTACAATGGTGCCAGTTACGAGGTGGGATATATTAGGCCGCAAATGAACAGACATTTCTTGAAGTTGATGTGTTGGAAGCAGGAAAAAAGGGCAAATGTAAGAATGAGAGCGACTGACAAAGGCAAAATTGTGCTGGTCAGAGCATCTACAAAACAGCAGGTCTTGGGAAGTGTCCCGGTATGCAGTGGTTTGTACCTACCAAAAGTGGTCCAAGGAAGGACTACAGTTGAAACAGCGACAGTTTGATGGCCGACCAAATCTCATCGATGGTGGGGAATAAAGACTAGCCTGTCTGGTCCAATGCAATAGAAGAGCTACTGGAGCACAAATTGCTGAAAAAGTTACTGCTGGTTATGATGGAAAGGTGTCAGGACCCACAGAGCATCGCAGCTTGCTGCGTTTGGGGCTGTGTAGCCACAAACTTGTTAAAGTGCCCATTCTGGCCTCTGTCGACTCTCGAAAGCGCCTACAATGGGCACATGAGCATCAGAACTGGACAATAAAGCAATGGAAAAAGGGGTCCTAGTCTGTTGAATCACGTTTTCTTTGACATCATGTGGACGGTCAGATGCATGTGTGTCACATGGGAAGAGATGGCACCAGGATGCACTATGAGAAGAAGGCAAAACGGTGGAGGCCGTGTGATGCTCTGGGCAATGTTCTGCTGGGAAACCTTGACTCCTGGCATTCATGCGGATGTTATTTTGAAACCGACCACCTACCTAAATATCGCTGCAGACACCCCTTAATGATAACCGTATTCTCTAATGGCCATGGCCTCCTTCAACAGGATAATGCCCCTGTCACACTGCAAAAATTGTACAGGAATGGTTTGAGGAACATGACAAAGAGTTCAAGGTGTTGACTTGGCCTCCAAATTCCTATTAGAATATATCCAGAACTTCTAATTCCCACCACTTCTGGGCTAATACTAAAGCTTCATTTCCGGTACATTGGCCTATAGCAAAGGTTAAATAGACAAATGCCCTCTGTTTTTTTTTTCCACAAGACCTTGAAAACCCTCAAACAAAATATGGGTAGGAAGGGGTTTATACTGGGGCGGGGACTTATGATGTCCCACCCACTTACCTTGGAATATAAATATAGATGGATGGAGCATCATAATACAAACCTCTGCAGAAACATCACTATGGACTTTCAGCCTTGGAGAGACTACTTGCAGCTGGCCTCATTGGTCCAAAAGATGGCACGCATGAATGCTGGCAAGCCACCGCCGGCCGAAGCTTTCCTGGACAACACTGCTGAACCAACAGATGGCCCGGCTAACAGCGAAGATCCCACCATCTATGACTTTCTAACCGGCCTGATTACTTTTGAGGATCCAGACAGATTTGAACCTCTAGACTCCTACTCCCAAGCTGGACTCAACTCATCTCACAACTCGAACCTTAACAAGCATCTTGCCTACTATCAATATCAACCGAATACCCTGGAAAATAACTTTCCGATTGAACCCGATGCTCCTTACACGTCCTCCCAAGTTCATCCTACCTCGTCATCGACTAAACGTGAAGTCCTATCACGAAGTTCAATGTGTCATTTCTGTAAACATAACGGAGAGTCGCACCATGTTTACACTGGCCACAATCTAAAGGATGAGCAGGGTAAAATCATCTGTCCCGTGCTTCGAATGTATACTTGTTCACTGTGTGGGGCAACCGGAGATTCATCGCATACTCGCAAATACTGCCCCATCAACAAGAACAAAGGAAATCCCTACAGAAAGACTGAACGTAACTCTGCCGGGCACAGGATGAAACACTAAGTTGAAGGAGCAATCGGCAATGCTTCTGTTTCAATGAAGCCGTAGTTCTCCTTTTTTTACCTCTAGGGTCAGTTTTTTTTTTTTCTTCAAAGAAAGGCTTTGTAAACAGAGATCCAGGACAGGACTCAGAATTTCATTTTTTTATATGGGAGATACCCATTGTTTTTAGTTCATCATCATGGTATATAACAAGGAAAACCTTTTCATTTTAGTTGACTGTACCTGGACCATGACGAGAAGTCCCCTTTATGTTCATGGAAACGGACTTTGATTTGTGAAAACTCCACATCCCGGCCCTAGGGAAAGAAGAGAAAAGAGGAAAATTTAAAATTTGTAAAAGTTATGTTGGCTTCTGAAAAAAATGTATCATGGTATTTTTTTGGTTTTTTGATTAATAAAAAGTAATTTTTTCAAAAATGTTTTTTTTTTTCCTTTGTACAATATTCACCTATATGAGTATCAATCGAAATAAATCCTAAGTTCTAGGAAACCAATGTGTCTAAAAATGCATTGATGACGCCTAACTTTGTGGGTTGTTTGCTATGGATGTCTATGATGCTTCTTATTACTGGGTCACTATAATAGGAATGGCCGAACTCCCAAGTTCCATAATATTTAGTCCATTCTTGATCTAACCCATATAGTGAAGCATTTCCACCCACGAAGCATCATTATTATTTGACAAGTGTGAGATTTATCAAATTGTGCTAAATTTTTATATATTATTTACATACTGGTGTCAAATAAATCCGGTTTAGGATCTACTACAATGGCAGGTAAAAGTGTACAAAAAAAACCACATAAGTCCAATTAGAGGTATACAACAAAACATACGCAAAACTATTCGAAACCTAAAAAACATCTCCTCTCATATTTAAATAATCTCACCCACAATTTTACTGGTAGTGTAAATTGGCATATTTAAGCTCCTAGCTGGCACATGGGAAGCACACACCCGCAGTTGCCACGCTCTTCATTAGCGGTCTTATCTCATCCACTAATAACACTGTATTAGCCCAAAAGTCTCAGCTGCAAAACCATGAATATATAAAGAAATTGCTTAAAGTGGTTGTCTCATAAAGACAAACCCTGTTCATATACCCTATTAAGGCATACGGACGTCATAAAGGGGCCACCCAAAATGAAAGACTAAGACAGAATGGAGAGCTACTCTGCCTATGCCCACCTGTACATAAATGGCTACTGCGGGGAGAATGAGTGGCCACATGCGGGTTCCCCTTTTCATAATAGATGACTGCTGGGAGTCAGGGAAGCCGGACCTACAGCAATCAGCACACAGTGGGACTGGCTCCGTTTTAGAGATATATTTTCCGATTCACTCCCTTTGGCCAGATGATACAAATGTGGGCCTGAAGGGGATTTCAGATACTCTGCCATAAAAATGTTAATTTGTCAGTGGGCCACCAACCACTTTGGATCCGAAGGATACACTCCCAAAATGATGTCTTGTCTTCAAGTCATTGTTGATCCACAGACACGGTCTTAGTCCATATTCTTCATGTAAAATCAATCATAAGTTGTTTGTGTTTTTATAGAACACATACCAAACCATATCCACAGAAATCTGCCAAATTAACAAAGCGGTATCTTGTTTGATAATTCGGAGACTCAGTTATCGGTCATTAAGCCCAGTGATAATATAAGGAGGCAACAGGTCAATTAATCAAAGAAAGGGTCATGGTTGATTTTGTGGTGTATCACCCTCTGGTGCCAATCTTTAGGTCTTCCCCTGTGTTGGCAGAATAGAGGCAATGCTGTGTCTGTAGATCTTCTGTAGAACATTCATTTATAGAATAACTGACGAGAAAGAGGAGGGTATGATGAGTTGGATGACTTCCTCAGCAGAAGGGTTGTCTGGGTTATAAGAGAGTTGGGGTAGAAGAATTGTTGGGAGCTTAGTCGAAATCGGTCACCAGACAGATCAGTTATTGGATGATCTTTCTAATTCACATCAGTGGGTGCTAGTTTGGGGTGCTGTTTCTAAGCGTATGCTGTATGCAAATAGAGGCACCACAAGGCCATTGCCAAAAAGTGTCACAGTCAGTCATGTGTGTGCTTTGAAACAACGCCCTGAACACTTGCTGAAGAGAATTAGAAAGAGCGTATAATAATCTCTCTTTCTTCTAAGATGACAGACTCCCTCTGAAAAGGGGTGTCCTGACACATAAAATTGCTGAAAATTATGGCACACACAACATCTGAGAAGATCTAATCCAAAAGGAAAGCTAGAAAAGGAGTGATTTCGCACACAGAACAACTAAACGAGGTGTGGTATGACACATATTAGAGAAGGAGAAGGACTGGTTTGTTGCCTAGCAGAGCCGAGGAAGGAGTGGTCTGGCACCTATAAGAGCTTAGAAAGGATTGGTCTGTAGCCAATGAGAGCTAGGGAAAGTTTGGTCTGGCACCTAGGAGAGCTGAGGAAGCAGTAGTCTGGCACCTAAGAGAGCTGAGGAAGGAGTGGTCCTGCACCTAAGAGAGTTGAAGAAGGAGTGGTCTATCACCTAAAAGTGCTGAGGAATGAGTTTTCTGGCACCTAGGAGAGCTGAGGAAGGACTAGTCTGGCACCTAGGAGAGCTGAAAAAGGACTAGTCTGGCACCTAGGAGAGATGGGGAAGGAGTTGTCTGGCACCTAGGAGAGATGGGGAAGGAGTTGTCTGGCACCTAGGAGAGCTGAGGAAGGAGCTGTCTGGCACCTAGGAGAGCTGAGGAAGGAGCAGTCTGGCACCTAGGAGAGCTGAGGAAGGAGCAGTCTGGCACCTAGGAGAGCTGAGGAAGGAGCAGTCTGGCACCTAGGAGAGCTGAGGAAGGAGCAGTCTGGCACCTAGGAGAGCTGAGGAAGGAGCAGTCTGGCACCTAGGAGAGCTGAGGAAGGAGCAGTCTGGCACCTAGGAGAGCTGAGGAAGGAGCAGTCTGGCACCTAGGAGAGCTGAGGAAGGAGCAGTCTGGCACCTAGGAGAGCTGAGGAAGGAGCAGTCTGGCACCTAGGAGAGCTGAGGAAGGAGCAGTCTGGCACCTAGGAGAGCTGAGGAAGGAGCAGTCTGGCACCTAGGAGAGCTGAGGAAGGAGCAGTCTGGCACCTAGGAGAGCTGAGGAAGGAGCAGTCTGGCACCTAGGAGAGCTGAGGAAGGAGCAGTCTGGCACCTAGGAGAGCTGAGGAAGGAGCAGTCTGGCACCTAGGAGAGCTGAGGAAGGAGCAGTCTGGCACCTAGGAGAGCTGAGGAAGGAGCAGTCTGGCACCTAGGAGAGCTGAGGAAGGAGCAGTCTGGCACCTAGGAGAGCTGAGGAAGGAGCAGTCTGGCATCTAGGAGAGCTGAGAAAGGAGTGGTCTATCACCTAAACCAGCGGAGGAAGGAGTGCTTTGGCACCTAGGAGAGCTGGGGAAGGAGTAGTCTGGCACCTAGGAGAACTGAGGAAGGAGTGGTCTATCACCTAAAACAGCTGAGGAAGGAGTGCTTTGGCACCTGGGAGAGCTAAGGAAGGAGTAGTCTGGCACCTAGGAGAGCTGAGGAAAAATTGGTCTAGCACCTAGAAGAGCTGAGGAAGGAGTAGTCTGGCACCTAGGAGAGCTGAGGAAGAACTGGTCAGGCACCTAGAAGAGCTGAGAAAGGCGTAGTCTGGCACCTAGGAGATCTGAAGAAGAAGTAGTCTGGCATCTAGGAGATCCGAAGAAAGAGTACTCTGGTACGGAGGAAGCTGATGAAAGAGCAATCTTGCACACGTGGAACTAGAGGCATGATCTGGCATGGTGACATGCATTAAGGCATAAATATATTAGTCGGGGATATTAACAATTATTTTAATGATTGAGATTCCAATACAAAATGTAGAATTTACTTATTTTAGGTTTTATTACATAAATCTATTTTCCGACTATTTATTTCTTGTGTGTTTGAGGATTGGAGGGTTTCCTTTAGACTGTTTGGTAAATTAAGTGGCTAGTTGGTGCTCGCTTTGCTAAGGCATAGTTCACATCTGCGTCGTGTGTTTCGTTCACGGGTTCCGTCAGACCTTTCTGTCAGGGGAACCAATGAATGGAAACCAAATGGAAACCATAGCTTTCCGTTGCATTACCATTGATTTCAATGGTAATGCTTCCGTTGCTAATGGTTTCTTTTTGTCTCCGTTCAGTAAGGTTTCTGGTTTTTGGCGGAATCATTAGCGGAGTTGATTCCGCCAGAAAAATGAAAACCTTACGAAACGGAGACAAACAGAAACCATTAGCAACGGAAGCATTACCATTGAAATCAATGGTAATGCGAATGTTATGGTTTACGTTCATGGTTTTCCCTGATGGAAAGCATGAATAGAACCCCGACGCAGATGTGAACGAAGCGTTAAGGGGGTTTTACACAGGAGGATTATCGGGCAGACAAGCGTACATATAATGCTCGTTGCCTATAATTTCCCTGTGTAAAAAGGGCAACGATCAGCAGATGAACGAGCAAACGCTCGTTCATCTGCTCGTCGTATCATTTTAAAAAAGTAAAAGATTATCGTTGTCGGCAGCACATCAGGGAGACACGCTACTGACATGATAATAAGGTATGGTCATGAGCGATCTGAGTAACGACTGCTCGTCCCCATCCATAGCTCCATGTGACAGGAGCAAGCGAGCGCCGATCAACGATGTCTCGTTGATCGGCGCTCGCTGCACCGGGCAAGTATCGGCTGGTGTAAAAGGGTCTTTATACAAATTAAAGATTAAAACACCTCTGTAGTTCAATCAGATATCACGTTAATTATCCTAACCATACTGAGACACAACATTGCATAGTTGAAAGCGGTGACCAAGTTCACCCACAACCCAAACCTAATCCGCTGTAATTTTAGGAGAGCTGAGGAAGGAGCAGTCTGGCACCTAGGAGAGCTGAGGAAGGAGCAGTCTGGCACCTAGGAGAGCTGAGGAAGGAGCAGTCTGGCATCTAGGAGAGCTGAGAAAGGAGTGGTCTATCACCTAAACCAGCGGAGGAAGGAGTGCTTTGGCACCTAGGAGAGCTGGGGAAGGAGTAGTCTGGCACCTAGGAGAGCTGAGGAAGGAGTGGTCTATCACCTAAAACAGCTGAGGAAGGAGTGCTTTGGCACCTGGGAGAGCTAAGGAAGGAGTAGTCTGGCACCTAGGAGAGCTGAGGAAAAATTGGTCTAGCACCTAGAAGAGCTGAGGAAGGAGTAGTCTGGCACCTAGGAGAGCTGAGGAAGAACTGGTCAGGCACCTAGAAGAGCTGAGAAAGGCGTAGTCTGGCACCTAGGAGATCTGAAGAAGAAGTAGTCTGGCATCTAGGAGATCCGAAGAAAGAGTACTCTGGTACGGAGGAAGCTGATGAAAGAGCAATCTTGCACACGTGGAACTAGAGGCATGATCTGGCATGGTGACATGCATTAAGGCATAAATATATTAGTCGGGGATATTAACAATTATTTTAATGATTGAGATTCCAATACAAAATGTAGAATTTACTTATTTTAGGTTTTATTACATAAATCTATTTTCCGACTATTTATTTCTTGTGTGTTTGAGGATTGGAGGGTTTCCTTTAGACTGTTTGGTAAATTAAGTGGCTAGTTGGTGCTCGCTTTGCTAAGGCATAGTTCACATCTGCGTCGTGTGTTTCGTTCACGGGTTCCGTCAGACCCTTCTGTCAGGGGAACCAATGAATGGAAACCAAATGGAAACCATAGCTTTCCGTTGCATTACCATTGATTTCAATGGTAATGCTTCCGTTGCTAATGGTTTCTTTTTGTCTCCGTTCAGTAAGGTTTCTGGTTTTTGGCGGAATCATTAGCGGAGTTGATTCCGCCAGAAAAATGAAAACCTTACGAAACGGAGACAAACAGAAACCATTAGCAACGGAAGCATTACCATTGAAATCAATGGTAATGCGAATGTTATGGTTTACGTTCATGGTTTTCCCTGATGGAAAGCATGAATAGAACCCCGACGCAGATGTGAACGAAGCGTTAAGGGGGTTTTACACAGGAGGATTATCGGGCAGACAAGCGTACATATAATGCTCGTTGCCTATAATTTCCCTGTGTAAAAAGGGCAACGATCAGCAGATGAACGAGCAAACGCTCGTTCATCTGCTCGTCGTATCATTTTAAAAAAGTAAAAGATTATCGTTGTCGGCAGCACATCAGGGAGACACGCTACTGACATGATAATAAGGTATGGTCATGAGCGATCTGAGTAACGACTGCTCGTCCCCATCCATAGCTCCATGTGACAGGAGCAAGCGAGCGCCGATCAACGATGTCTCGTTGATCGGCGCTCGCTGCACC
This sequence comes from Rhinoderma darwinii, assembly GCF_050947455.1. Taxonomy (NCBI): domain Eukaryota; kingdom Metazoa; phylum Chordata; class Amphibia; order Anura; family Rhinodermatidae; genus Rhinoderma; species Rhinoderma darwinii. Next base: position 101,901,104 of record NC_134694.1, read on the forward strand.
GGGCAAGTATCGGCTGGTGTAAAAGGGTCTTTATACAAATTAAAGATTAAAACACCTCTGTAGTTCAATCAGATATCACGTTCATTATCCTAACCATACTGAGACACAACATTGCATAGTTGAAAGCGGTGACCAAGTTCACCCACAACCCAAACCTAATCCGCTGTAATTTTATTTGTGGCCAGCCTTCCATTTACAGACCACATACTAACAATGACACAATTTGCTGATATAAAACATTTCTACCACAAGGATTTACTTACTTTCTCTACCTGAACCGAGCTGGCTCCAATTGTTGCTACTATGATATGTCAGCACGGCTTCATCACATCTCAGGTAGTTTCATGCAAAAAAGAAAGATAAATATTGAAAAGCATTACTAGATAAGGGTGTTCTTTGATAATACATCCTCTAGCATTAAAAAGTCCATACAAAGTGTAATCAGAGGGAGTCTGTTTCATTATCTATAGAACTTAACATTGATGTTATGTCCATAGAATAAGCCATCAATATGTCATCTGTGGTAGTCCGATCTCTGGGACCCCGCCAATCATCAGAATATCAATGTAGATTCTGCGGTGTCTAGTACTGCAACTCTGCTCTACGTTAGGCTGGATTCACACGAGCATGTTCGGCATGTAAAGGACGGAACGTATTTTGGCTGCAAGTCCCGGACCGAACACACTGCAGGGGGCCGGGCTCCTAGCATCATAGTTATGTACGACGCTAGGAGTCCCTGCCTCTCCGTGGAACTACAGTCCTGTACTGAAAACATGATTACAGTACGGGACAGTCGTCCGGCAGCGAGGCAGGGACTCCTAGCGTCGTACATAACTATGATGCTAGGAGCCCGGCTCCCTGCGCTGTGTTCGGTCCGAGACTTGTGGCCGAAATACGTTCCGTCCATTACGGACCGAACACGCTCGTGTGAATCCAGCCTAAGTGCATAGGTCTGAGCTGAACTACCAGAAATGGACAAGAATAAGGGTCCTCTTACATGGCGCGACGTGGGCCGTGTAAACGAGGGCCGATCAACGAGACAGCTGGTTGATCGGCGCTCGTTTGATCCTTTCACAAGAAGCGGTGTATGGAGACGAGCGATTGTTATTACGATCGCTCGTCCTCATACATTTCTAACATGTCAGCAGCACGTCTCCGTTTACACAGGTGGATGTGCTGCTGACAACAATATTTCTTGCAGCATAAACGTATCAGCCGACGTACGAATGTTTGCTCATCTATCAGCTAATCGCTGCCCTGTTTACACAAGTCAACGATTGGGAACGCTCGTTTATTATGCTCTGTCGGGTTCTGAACTGCCGATATGTGGTGGGAACCAAGGATCTCACGATGAGAGCCCGTCCTACAGAGTGACTAAGAATGTGTTGCCCTTCTCTGTCAGAACAAGATGTACTGGACACCCCTGTTCCCTGGATCGGTGGGGTTTCCAGTGGTCAGACCCTTACTGATCACACTTATGCCATATCTAGTTCTTATACTATAAAAGGGTTTCATTGGAAAATCTCTTTAAAGGCATTGCCCAGGTAAGAAAACCTATTTTCATATACCCTATTAGGGAAATCAGAGTTAATAGAGGTGGCGGTGTCCTGTTCCGGATTCTCATCTCTTGGCCAGGGTGGAGAGCGGTTACAAATCGTGTCTCTCACTCTGGCGGACCTGTTCTGTCCTAAATTACATAGGCAACCCATTGATTTAAATGGGCAGTGTGTAATGATTCGTTTCCCCAGTGGTGGCGCTGCAGGAAAACTGAACACTTACTGCCAGGTTCCCCAACATATTACAGCTAGTCACTGGGGGTCTGAGTAGGGGGACACTTTGTGATCTACTTATTGTCAAAGGATCCTTTCAACAAGTAGGGATTGTCCAAAGGGCATTCCCTTTAGGGTGAAGTTGTGGCAAAACAACTTTTTTTGCCCAATACATGGCATAGAAAATGCTCATATCCAATCCCCGGCAAACGATAGACATGCTCTGAAACTTAGGTCAGGTAAGTCGGGTTTTTATGCCCTTGGTGGTCAAATGTTAATTAAACCGATCATCCACTGATATTTTTTGCCTCTAGTGTATAATGGAAAAATCAATTCATCTAGAAACCCCTTTCAGGATGCAGTCAGCTCGGAAAACCACTTATCACCGCGGGTCCAGCTGTGGAAATCCCTGGCGGTCAGCGGTTATCTCCGTGCGAAGATGCGGGGGGCCATGTAATAGATGCCGGAGTCGTGTTGTCTGGAGCAGGAGCCTTGTCTATACCGACTACTGGAGAGGGGGCGCCGAGTGGGGGTACACCCAATATTACGTCAATATACTCTATAAAGACAAATGGACAGGGTTTGTCCTTATTCCACCCTTTAGTGCCCAGCCTATTTTGGGCCTTTATGATGGAGCGATTTTTTTCTGTTTTTTGAAACAGCCATAACTTTATTACTTTTCCGTAGACATAACAGTGGGAAGGCTTGTTTTTCGAGGGACAAGTTGTGTTTTTTTAATGGCACCATTTTGGGGTACAAGTAATTTGTTAATTAACTTTTGGGGGGGGGGGGTAATGAAAAAACATTTCGTTTTCGTTATCGTAAAGGATTTTGTAAGGGGGGAAAAAGTGACTAATTTTTTTGTTACTTGGGATTTTTCATGTATTTATTATTAACTTTATTAAAAGTATTTTTTCCTTTTTTTAGCCCCATTATGGGACTTTACTATTTGATCGCTTTTGTAATACACTGCAATACTTCTGGATTGCAGTGCATTATGCGGTTAGTGTAAAACGGACAGGCATTCTAGTACTGGCATACGCTGAAGACCTGTTAGGCCCATTGCTGCCATGGAAACCATCGTTACCTTGTGATCTGCGCAGGGGCAAAGGGGGCGATGGGGTGACAGAGGGAGACCCTCCCTCTGAAACTATTTTGATTTTGCAGTCGCTAGTGACCGCAGCATTTACGGGGTTAAACGGGCGGGATCTAGTTAACTTAGATCCCGCCAGTTAAAGCAGGAGCCCGGCTGTCTTTAGACAGCCCGACATCTGCTCTAGCTGCCATGGGACACCCATATCGGACTCTTGACACAGAGCCGTGAAAAGGTGGCACTATGGCATAAGTACCCATAGTAACCGCCCAGAAAAGGCGTAGTAAATAAAGAAATCTATACCTGCATGTGGCTCGGTGGTAAACACGGTTGCCTTGCAGCACTGGGTTAGATTGTGAGGGAGTAATAAGAATCTCTATACAGTGCTGCAGAATACGTTGGCGTCATATAAGCAAAGTAACAGAAATAAAACATTGAGACGTCACGTCCCATGAGAACCATTGAATAACGCGGTCACGTACCATTACATCACTACAACCAAAACGTTACGGCAGCGAAGACATGACGCAAGTTTGTAGAATATCAGCGGCGAGGGACGGTGGATTCGACAATTTCGATGGGGAGTATATTAGACTTTCTTTTTTTTTTCCCCCACTGGATGGGCCCGTGCAGCCCCTTGGGCCTGGACTCCACGGTGTTCAAGCACACACAATTATTACGCGCGCCCGATAAATTGCATTGCGATATTGCAATATTAGCCTATGGGATCGCAGGCGTACATGTGATGTAATGCGTCCGCAATTTTACGATGGCGAAGATAGCAGCGGCAGATTTTTTTAAAATTATTGCTGCAATATTTCGACATGGAGATCAGGCCTAAATCAGTAAATATCATACATACAGCACACCCTACCAGTGCCACCTGCAGTTCTACACAACATTGATGGGTACAGCCGGCCCACAGCTAATAACCCTCTACCACTGTTCTAAAGAAAAGCTCGATTTCCCATAGAGCCATTTCCCGACCTTACAAAGCCTCATGGGACATGTAGTTTATCAACAAAACAGTTCCAGCTTCCCAGTACCACCTCTCCGCCGGGGCTTAGTCACGTGATTCGGGCTAGGCCTTACGGTTGGCATAGTAACACTTCCGGCACCCGATTAACGTGCAGACGCTCCAAATGGCTACTTAGAAGAGCAGATGACCCTAACGTTCTACCAATAGAAAAACAGCAATGAAAAAAGGGCGGGCTCACGGCTGACGTACATGAGGTAGAACCAATAGCGGAGCGCGGAGTGCAGGTAGGAGCAAATGGGAGCGAGGGGCGTAATTGGTGGGGAGATCGGCGGTTTAACTGACCGAGAGGCAACTGCTGAAGGAAGAGGAAAGGAAAGACGGTGAGTGTGAGGGAATTGTGTCTTCTACCGGTTATACGGCCGTTAATGCGGTGTTCTTGTATGTCTGATGGATGTGCGGCTGTGGTTACTACGTCCTTATGTTTGTTAATCCTCTCTGGCTTTTGTTGTGCGCGTTTCATTTTCTCTCTGACTTAAAGGGGATGTCCATCAAAGACAGACTTTTTCTGCTGTAACTAATAGAGGGGGTCAAGATCATGACGAGAAGATAAGTTATTGGACAACCCCTTTAAGTGATGACATTAGGTCGTTGCCATAAGAGATGTGTGTATATATATATATATATATATATATATATGTCAGTACTGTAGGAAGACGGCCACCGTTCTCCAGCGCTGTAGCGAGGGCAACTGCGCCAATACTGCCGGATAGGCGGTGGTAAGTATGGAGGAGTTCTTCCTTCTCATGATGCCTTGGGTTTCCCCGTCACTCTCTCCTTTCAATCCCTGATCTCTTATCTTCTGCTTGTCTTGACGTTTCTTTGCTCAGGATCCCGTTATGGAGGACACGGAGGTCGCAGAGGCTCGCTGTGTGTTCAGAGGTATAGAACATATTCTGCGTGTCCGTAATACAGGGGATCGGTTGGAAGTTGAGGTTGAAGATGCTCTCACCACGGACCAGTGGAGGGGGGAGTTTGATGCTGAATGTGAGTATGGCCGTCATACAGACACGCAGTCCGCACATGTACAATAGGGGAAATACATTCAGACCGGAGTGTCAAACGTCAGTCTTAAGCTAATGTGCGTCTGCGGAAAATGCGCCAAATATGCACACCACTTAAAGAGTGGCTACGCTTTTTATCAAACTTTTAATATGTCAGAGACCTCCCAAAAGTTTGGATCGGTGGATGTCCAGGTGCTGATACCCCCACCGGTGCAGAATCACTCAGCGGAGCACCCTGCACCACCGGCTGTGTGTCGCGTTCCCCGGCAATCTGAAGACGGCTTACGTAGAACATCTGTGCGCTGTCTTCAGGCGGACCATGAACGCTGATGGCCGCTGAAGTTGCAGGGTGCTCAGCTGCACCTTCGTTTTAGCAACGATGGGGGCTTCAGCACCCGGACCCCCATTGATCCAAATTTTTGATATGTCTCTCTGACATATCAAAAGTTTGAAAGGGCAGTCACTCCATAATACGTTTGGCACATCTTTGGTTGTACGTGCGACAGTAGTGCAAATCTATGCCTGCCTGATGTGCGCCATAACTTACAACCGTTTATCGCGTAAGTTATGATAAATCTGTCGTTCCGGTGGGGGGCTCCACCCCTCTGACTAAGCCCCGACCCTTTTCTCAGCACTTTCGGAAAGTGGGAGAAAAGTAAAAATTTCTAGTGTAATTAGGGTTGACCCTATATCAACCGGTGTAAAACCTTTTTGATCCACCCCCCCCCCCCCCTATGTGTCCTGCCTGCCATGCAATGCACAGAACCTCTTGAAACCGTGCCAGACCTCTTAAAAATATGACTACAAGATGTCATTACAGGAAACAATCCAGGGGGCTACGGCACCTTCTAAATGTTCACCCAAATGTTAATTTAAGGAGCTGAAATACAACGTGTGCTGTTTGTAAAGTACTTGGTCCCTCGCGGCTGGTTGGCTGAGAGGGATCAGATGACTGTGTTCTTGCCGTGGATGCGTCCATGTGACCCCATTAGGCACCTTGGCTTGATTCTACATATACTGCACAGGGTATTCTGGTTCTGATTCACTGCAAGTCTATCCAGCCAAAGGGGTGAGCGCCACAAGACCGTGGTTTAGTATTGTAGTTCCAGTATAATTCCCAATAGGGTGCATGAAAATGGGTTTTCTAATCAATCCCTTTAAGGTGTATCCCCTATTTGGAGGTACCTTTTAAAAAAATAAATATTATGGAATTGTCAGTTACCAAATGTGTATTAGTTACGGATATTCACACTAAAAATCTGCAACAGCATGATATTCTAATGTATAAGTCCCATTCAGAACCTCCATGGATTGGAGGGCATGCTGCCGGTTCTAGTCTTTACAATCCACAAATAGAGCAGGACAGCCTTAGGGTATGTGCACACACACTAATTACGTCAGTGCAGGGAGCCGGGCTCCTAGCATCATAGTTATGTACGACGCTAGTAGTCCCTGCCTCGCTGCAGGACAACTGTCCCGTACTGTAATCATGTTTTCATTACAGGACTGTAGTTCCACGGAGAGGCAGGGACTCCTAGCATCGTACATAAGTATGATGCTAGGAGCCCGGCTCCCTGCACTGTGTTCGGTCCACTACTTGCGGCCGAAATACGTCCGTCAATTACGGATGTAATTAGTGTGTGTGCACATACCCTTAGAATTTCAATTCCCATTCCTGCACGTTGCAGTTTGTCAGCAGTGCATGGCTGTTTGTGACAGTTTATTATATAGATTTTAATCTACATCAAATTTGCAGATTATAGGCTGCTGCTATTTTCCACTTTTAGGCCCTGTTCACACAGAGTTTTTTTGCAGGCAGAAAATTCTGCCTCAAAATTCCGTCTGGAATTTTAAGGCAGATTTTGATCTGCCTGCTCCCCGTTTGCTGTTTTTTTGCCCGCGGCCATTGAGCGCCGTGGGCAAAAAGCCACGAAATACGCTTTCTCTGCCTCCCATTGATGTCAATGGGAGGTCAGATGTAAGCACCCGAAGATAGGGCATGTCGATTCTTTTTCCTGCAAGACGGTATTTCCGTTCGCGGGAAAAATATCTCCTCCGCCTCCCATTGAAATCAATGGGAGGCATTTTCGGCACTTTTTTGGTGCGTTTTCCGACACGGTTTCTGTCTAAAAAAAAAAAAACCCTGTGTGAACAGGGCCTTAGGGTAGAGACACACTATGTGGAAACACTGCAGATTTTCTGCAATGGATTTCATTGCGTAAAATCTGCAGCGTAAAATAGTAGCAGCAGTGTGGGTGAAAAAATCAGCCGAAAAAACATTCATACATTGACCTGCTGTGGAGTTTTTTTAAGCTGCATCATGTCGATTTATGTTGCGGAATTGCTACTATTCTGTTGCCGGTTTTCCCCATTGAATTCAATGGCGAGGTAAAATCCACAACGAAGAGCTATGTTTTGTGGCAGAAACCCTCAAAATTAGCGAATGAAAAAAAATAAAAAGAGGTATTTTTTATTTCAAATTTATAAGCGTTCATACTTACCGCTCTGACGTAGTCCTAGTGATGCAATCCTCTCTTCTGAGCGCAGCCCGGCCTCCTGGGATGACTTTTTATCCCACGTGACTGCTGCAGCCAATCACAGACTGGTCACACGTACCACAGCGTCATCCCAGGAGGCCGGTCTACGCTCAGACAAAAGGGCTGTGTCGCCATGACTACTGCTGGGTAAGTACAAGGTTTTTTAAATTTTACATTCCTGCAGGATTTCCGCATAGCACATGCCGCCCCCAAAAAAAACACGGCAATTTGGTGCGGTTTTTCAGTCAGAACTCCCTACAGCTACCAGGCGGATATGCTGTGTAGTTTTTCTACGCTTCGTGTTCGTACCCTGAAATGGACCAAATTCTACAAATGGACTATATTAGGGAATTGCCTTACTTGAAATGTATCTTATGGTCTCTTTATCTCCTTTCTGTTGTCAGTTATAGAAGACCTCACTCATAAGACAGGAAACTTTAAGCAATATTCCATCTTTTGCAATATGCTGAACTCCGCTCTCACTCAGGTAACTTATCGGCACTTTTATAACAAAGATTCTCATCTGTTCATAAGTAAATGGTTAATGATGTGCTTGTGTGAATGTGAGGATATGTTCACACGGCAGCCTCCGTTATGGCTATGTCAGGAGAAAACCGCTCCGACATTTCAGACGTAACGGCATGTGCAGGCGCTTTTCACTGCGTCCATTACGGACGTAATTGGAGCTGGTTTTCTATGGTGTCAATGGAAAACTGCTCCAATTCCGTCTGAAGAAGTGACAGGCACTTCTTTGACGCAGGCGTCTTTTTTTTTTTTTACGCGCCGTCTTTTGACAGACGCTTTGGTGCCGTATTTTCGGACGTAATTCGGGGCTAAAACGCCTGAATTACGTCCGTAAATAGGGTGTGTGAACCCAGCCTAAGAAGGTACAATGGCATTCCTTATAATCCAGCAAAGAGCTTCAATGTAATGTGGAGATTCACAAGACCAGAGGGCTAAAGGGGTACTCTGGGAGTTAATCATTAATGGCCTATCCTTATGAAAGGTAATCAAATGTTTGATTGGTGAGGGTCCAACATCCGGGACCCGTTCCAATGCGCACAAACAATGGCACTGGGCCTGGTACTGCAACTCGTCCCGTTAATTGTACTGATCGGAGGGGTCCTGGAGGTCGGGATCCCACAGTCTCACAGAAGTGCTTTAAGGCTGAGCAAAGATCGGCACATTTTACATACTTGTCACTGACTGTCTGATGATCTCGCAGTCATCAAGTTCCATTGATGCCAAATTAAAGGAATGTTGCTGTATATTGTTAAAGCTTTTTAGGCACAAAGCTTGTCGGTCTTGTCACAATACACCCATGGATTGTACCTCTACTAATAAGGTGCAGGCTATGAATCATCTTTTTGGTTCTTCCATGGTCGTTGTGGTTTCAAACACTAACAAGAACCGCTCTTACAGCTGGTTGTTTGGAACTCTTTTGGATGCCACAAGCCCTGTATATCTAGAACTCCGCTGTAAGTGCGTTCCTCTATGAACTAAATCCTAAATGTTTCTTTAAAACGCCAAATTGTAGAGAATATTCCATCTGTGGTCTAACCAGTGATTTATATAGAGGTAATACTATGTTCTTGTCATGTACAGCTAAGCCTCTTTTGATGCATCCAATTATTTTACTTGCCTTGGCAGCAGCCACCTGACGCTGGCTGCTAAAGTGACACTGGTCACCAATATACCAGGGTGACTAGATTAATTGTAAATGACCTGAAGTAGTTTATTTTGAATTGATAAAATTTCTGTCGTCGTGACTGAAAATGAATCTGGCAGTGGATTCACCATTAATTTATGTACTAGTTACTATGGATTTTACTAAGAAAACTACTTTCTTATCGTCCACCTAGAGCAGTGAATCCGTAACACTAGACCTCTTGACCTATGCTGACCTGGAGTTACTTCGGCACAGGAAAGCTGGAGGAGCGCAACGTCCAGCTCCCCCGGCCAGAACCTCTTCGCTTAGTTCGAAGCGATACTTGATACTTATCTACTCGGTGGAATTCGACAGGTAAATCTCGTTTATAAATATTTATTTGCTACTTGTTCCTCCTTTTTCAATCCGATAATTTTTATTAAAATTTTCCAACAAATACAACAAACCACCCCATCCCACCCTTCCGGTGAGATCGACCAAGAAAAAATAGCAGTGTTCACAATTTACGCCGCATGGGGCTAGGAGGCTTATACATCCATGGAAAATATAGCAATACATTAATGCGTAATATATCCTACACGGATATAGAGGTAGATAGAAACCATAGAGCCCTAGGATATCCAATGAGCCATAAACCCTTCACCCAGTGTTCTTCTCAAGAACCATATGAGACACCTAAGAAAGGGAGGTAAGTAACGGAATACCTAATACTCTGTCACAACAGCGCAGCATTGGCCAGGACAGTAGTGTTTAACCAGGGAGCCCACAATTTCTTGAAATGGGCATAATACTTCCTCTTATAAAAAAAAAAAAAATTATATAGCCTTCTCATTGATTAGCATCATAGTCACCTTGGCTATGAATTTCTGTTTGTTGGAGAAGAGCGTATCCAATGCTGCTCAATAAATTTTTCCAAATATTTTATTAATAAAAGCTGATACACTAAGGATATAATCCCTGCAGTGTACCCGGATTGGGCAAGAGATTGCTGGAAAGATTTAAAGAGAACCTTTCACCTGCTCATACACTTGCAGCATGTAATGGGCAGGGCTGCACAAACCCTGTCTCACTATAAAACATTTTCCTTTCTTTCTCCGTTATTTAGATATCGGTGCCATTTATATTTGGCACCCGATATTTAAATAACCTCCTGAACTGTCAATGGGGCGTTTAATTGGCAAGAGGGCGTGGAACATCGCTGTCACCCTGTCCAATCGCCACCACGGAACAGAAGAGGAGAATTGGGGTATGTGCACACACACTAATTACGTCCGTAATTGACGGATGTATTTCGGCCGCAAGTACCGGACCGAACACAGTGCAGGGAGCCGGGCTCCTAGCATCATACTTATGTACGATGCTAGGAGTCCCTGCCTCGCTGCAGGACAACTGTCCCGTACTGAAAACATGATTACAGTACGGGACAGTAGTTCCACGGAGAGACAGGGACTCCTAGCATCGTACATAAGTATGATGCTAGGAGCCCGGCTCCCTGCACTGTGTTCGGTCCGGGACTTGCGGCCGAAATACGTCCGTCAATTACGGACGTAATTAGTGTGTGTGCACATACCCTTAGAATGTGAATTCTTTTTCTGTTCCATGGCGGCGGGAGTATCTTCGGCAGTGGCATCGGAGCTGTGCGTGCACGCGCACGCTCTCACTCACTCTATAGCTCTCGGCAGACAAGGACAAGACTGATCTCTCGCGAGAGATCACACAGTCTTGTTCAGCTTGTCTGCCGATGGCTAAGGAGTGAGAGCCTGCGCGTGCACACGCTCCCCTCTCTCCAGCTTCTGCTGTGACGCTGTCCGTAGCTGATTGGACAGTGTCACAGCGATGTTACATGCCCCCTTGCCAATTACACTCCCCATGGACCGTTCAGTTATTTAAATATTGGGCCCAAAATATAACAGCACCAATATCTAAATAACCGAGGAAGATAGGGAAAAAAAAGTGTAAAGTGCCCCAGGGTTTGTACAGCGCTCCCCATTACATGCTGCACGTGTATGGGGTGGTGACCGGTTCTCTTTAAAATCTGACCCAATTTAAAAGTTGTGAACCCCGCCGACTTCCAGTATTCTGAGCCATCTAATCTAACAAACTGAGGGAGAGTCTGATTCTCCCACAGAGGTGTATACTCTGTATACCCAGTTATCCACCGCAGTTGTTTGTTTCCCCCCACGTTTTGTGAATAAGAATTAACGTTGGTACTCCAAGGGCCTATCCAAAGGGTCAACCGGAAGCAATGCCGACATGTGCCGAATAATGGTAAGTCCAGAGAGACAGCCAAACTCTTTGCTCATGTAAATATGTTTTTACAGGATACATTATCCCCTACCTCTTCCCTATGTCGGCAAACCAGACCCTGTCTACTTAAGACAAGTGATTCGAGGATTGAAGGACGAGCTGGCTGCTCTGAAACCAGCACCAGCTGAGGAGAGCAGGGAGGCTGAGATCCGACGACTGCGGGAAGAGTAAGTAGCTCCTTCTTTTCTATGACATCCCAATATCCTCCATCAAATATTAAGATTTCTGTATTGTTGTCTTGAATTACCAGGCTCCAACAGGTGACACAGGAAAAACAAGAGGCTGATCTTGCATTACAGAGGCTGCAGGATCTGGAAATGCCCAACGGTAAAGAAGCGAGTCACATACGTATCCTGAAGAGAGCTGTTCAGACTTTGGAGTTAGAGCTACAGAAAGAGAGGAGCAGGAGTCAGCGACAGACCAGCAAGAGGAAGGAGGAAAGTAGGCAATTAATGGAGCAGGTAAGACCAATGTAAATCAAGTGTTTCATTAGATACCAAAGCAAAATTCTAGAAATATTGGAGCAAATTTATCAATGTATTAACACCTGTATTTTGGCGTTAATGCGTTAAAGGGGTTTGCCCATGAGGTACATCTATGTCATATTCACAGAATATGTCTTAAACATCAGATAGATGTGGGTCCCACCTCTGGGACCTGCACTTATCTCTAGAACGGGGCCCCCTATATTCCGTTCTACCATTCTCTGTTCCCACTGCCATTTGTAATTTCCAACCATGTAATCAGAAAACATTGCTACGCTGCTTCCGTAACTGCCATTCACTCTTATTGGGGTTACTGAAACAGCGGAGTTCTGTGAGCTACGCTGTTTTCTGATTACATGGTTGGAAATTACAAGTGGCAGCGGGAACAGAGAAAGGTAGAACGGGGTTTGGGGGGCCCCGTTCTAGAGATTGATGCGGGTCTCAGAGGTGGGAGCCGCATCCATCTGACATTTATGGCATATCCTGTGAATATTCCATAAATGTCCCTGATTGGCAAATCCCTTTTAAATAATATGGGGATCTGGGCAAATGTATCTATAAAACCTGTGTGCTACGCTTTCTAACACGTTGGAAAAAGTGGGTAATGCTTTAGTCTTGCCAAACACAATCCATTTTTTAAAGTTCTCTGACACGTATGTTAATTGACATTGGGGTTCAGAGACTACTCCTTCCAGAATGTGGCCACTGGGGCGATCATCTGATCGTCCTGATCCCGGCATACTACTGATTTTGCTGGAGAAAGCTGCGGCCAGCCAGGAATTTACCCTGTGCGGCCGCTGAAGGTGAAATGTAGTATTACATAGCGGCCATAAAGATGACCGGCCGTCCTTGTCATACAAGGATGGCTCAGGTGCGCCGGAGTGGGAGCCGCTCATTCAGAGTGCCTCGGTTCGGGCTTGCAGGGGCGTGTATATTAATACTGTGAAAAAATAATGGAATCTCCTGCTTTAATGCCTTGTGATAATGGGATTCTGTGGATTTAGATCAGCAAATACATCAATGTCTCCGCATATACACAAAACTGCAAACATTTTGAGCTCGGTCAGAAGTAGATGGAGATGTATTCAGGTTCACGCAATGTTTTCATGACAACACTGAACTGTTTTACTACAGCTGGAAGAATTACGAGCGATGGAGCGGACCCTTCGTCTAAAAGTAAAAAGTCTAAGCACGGAGCTGGCAATGTACAAGAGAGGGTAAGGGGGAGAGGTTCTATATTTGTACCATGTACCTCTTTTAGATAAAGTATAACATAATGAAAGACGTCTTTTGTTCTTCTTTACAGGCGTGTGACACCTACCGGACCCTCCCCACAGAGTCGCTCCAGCTCTGCTGGTCGAGGGCCTATTCATCGTAGTTCATCCAGGGGAGAGACGGCAACAAGAAGAGAGAGGTCCACATCACGGGAAAGAAGCGCAATTACCTCCCGAGAGGGAAGGGGCCCCACTAGGCAGCCAAGACTATCCCCTTCCCCTGTGGGTGAGTGGCAGCTCTTGCCCTATGATGCACATGCGATATATATATATATATATAATCTCTCTCTAAACTCTCCTATCAAGTCGTACATTAAAGAGGTATTAGCATTTAAGTCCTATCCACACGATATGCCGTAAATAGGAATATGGGATACACGGCGGCCACTGTCTACATAGAATTTAATGGAGACTTGGCCAAACGCGTCTCTCTCCGTTGCAGTGGGGGTTCTAGACAGAGCTGAGAAGAGTTCAGCACTTTCCGTATATACCATAGACTTGTCCAGTGAATTCTAAGGTGGCAGCGGCTACCCAGAATATTATTCTTCCAATAGGTGATTTTTCTGTTCTGTTCTGTTTTTTATTTTTCTCCACCTGCTGCAGCTCCTATGGTAGCATTAGAGAAGAGATTTTGACGCAAAGCTAAAATCAAGAGTGTTACATCTCTGGAATTAAAGAATATGATTTCCCAAAAAAGGGCCTAGCAGCCATGTTTGTTTGTCTTGTGCTAAACAGATGACGGAACATTAACCCCTTAAGGTCCGAGCCATTTTTTGATTTTTAGTTTTTCACTCCCCGCCTTCCAAGAGTCATAACTCCTTTGTTTTTCCGTCAAGGTGTGCAGGCTTATATTTTGCGGGACGAGTTGTAGTTTCTTATGGCACCATTTAAAGTACCATATAATGTACTGGGAAGCTGCAAAAAAAAATCTTCTGTTTTTCGGGTTTCGTTTTTACGGCTTTCACTGTGCGGTAAAAACAACAACTTAGTTTTCACGTGTACTACTGCATTGTTGTTTCTGCTGCTTACCTTATGTTCTTTTAGTTTTTCTGCTATTGATCTGGTACAAATGTTCATCTATGACCACGAAATGTGCACTGATTGATGTATTGTACCTATTTCGTTGGAATAATTATAAAACAAAAAATTTGTTCATAAAAATGACGTAAAAAAAAACCAACTTTATTCGGTGGCACAATACGATTACGGAGATATCAAAATTATATAGATTTTTTTTTATATTTTACTACATTAAAAAAAATTAGCTTTGCTTCACCAGTTTATAAGAGCCATAACTTTTTTTTTTATTTTTCCGTGCATTGAGCGGTGTGAGGGCTTATTTTATGCGGTACGAGCTGTAGTTTTTATTTGTACCATTTGTTGGTACATACGACTTTTTGATATCTATTTTTTTTTTTTTTTTTTGCAGCTTAGTTGACCAAAAAACAGCGATTTGGGCGGTCTACATTTTTTATTTTTACTGCGTTCACCCTGTGCATTAAATAATGCTATATTGTAATAGTTCAGACTTTTACGGACACAGCGGTACCAAATTTTGTTTATTTTTTACATTGCTTTAGAGGAAAAATGGGCAAAAAGGTTGGTTGTTGTTTTTGTTTTTTTAACTTATTTATATATATATTTTTCACTACTAAAAACCTTTATTTCACACACTTTATTAGCCCCCTAGGGGATTTGAACCAGCGATCGTTCGATAGCTGGTACAATTCACTGCAATACTAATGTATTGCAGTATATTGTCACTCTTACAGGCCTCTGTTAAGCCCTGCCCACAGGTAGAAGGCAGTCCTGGGGTCCTTCATTAGGCCCCTGGGCTGCCATGTCAACCCTCGTCAACTTAATCTCGTTGTGGGGGGGGGGGGGGCGCGCATGAGCTGTCGGAGCAGGGGCGCCCCCCCTTTTTCTATCGCCTCAGATGCCTCGGTCGTGATTGACGGGTTGATCGCTGTTCCCGGCCGTTAATGCCGAGGGTCGGCTGTAATACAGCCGACACCCGCAGTGTATGGAGCGCGCTCAATACTTCTTCCCCTGCACTAGGACGTACCGGTGCGTCCTGGTCCGTGAAGGGGTTAATGATCGGTCAGGGAAAAAGCCATAATGTATGCTTTGTATTCAGTCATATTTGGACCGTGTTTATGCTGCTTTTTTTTTTTAGCTGTCTTCTCATGTGCTGCATCTGATGACCGGAAAACAATAGACTGGACTTTAGGGAGCTCATACATAAACAATGGGCTTCTTGTTGATGAACACAAGATCTTTGAATGCAAGAGTTAGACGGAATAATAAAGCTGTACTCCATTTAAGAAAGTTTAAAAACTTTTTTTTTTGCAAAATGACTTCTTTTGGCCCTTAATATAAAACCAGAAGTTGGTACGTTTATTTTATTACTCAACAAAAGTTTTTGGAATGCTCTTCATGTATAAATTAATTGCAGTCCGCTAACATTGCTGCTTTTTCTGGATGCAAAAGCATCATCCTCTTTTCTAAAAAAACCAGAATGTAATTTTATTTTTTTATTTCCTGTAAAATTCCTCTTAGCCATCCGACCACCACGATTTGATCCAACAGCCTATGTCCGAGACAAGGAACTTAGGAAGAAAGATGTGGACTCGAAAAAGTAAGTGAATACTTGCTACCCTACACTATTTCTGCTAAAATGAAGGTTTGTTTGGCACTAAAAATTTTATTTTTGTATAGCATACAGAGGGCCTAAATAAATAAAATACTTTTTTTTTTTTTTCTTTGCAAATTTTAAGTTCAATTTTCACTTTTTCTGGATGGCACTTTAGAAAAATTCTAAATTGGGGCCCAGCGGGCGTTCCCATTCACCGTCCCACCACCGTAAACTGCATTGTGGCACATACTACACACTCTCCACCTCCCCGCTGCCGTGACATTTTTCTCTTCTACTGAAGCAGCAACTTCTTCCTACACACCACACCTCGCACCCCTCTAGGCTGTAATGTCTCCTCAGTCCTTCCTTTCTGCCTGCTACCCTTGAGATGGTTCTTCTCAGACCCTGCAGCTTGCTGTGTGAAACATCTGGGAGATGATGCAGGTGTAGGATCAGTAACTATCAAGTCTGTGTGTTTGGAGCCTATGGGTTGCGTCTACTAATTGAACCTGACTACACAGGAGACTGTTTGTAGTCAGGACGCACTAGATAACCACAAAATCTTGTACACCAGTTCACCCAGGAGTGAAACTGAACTAAGAAGGCAAGGGCGGAGATGTACGACCTGTGCAGCTGGGAGCCCACTGCTACTTTAAAAGAATAATGGGACCCTCTACTGTCCATTAGATTGCATGAAAGGGACTACATTAATGATTTTGATCCATCGCTTACTTTTTGATAAGCAGACTGGTGAAGGATTTTCTGGAGAAACATAAAGCAGGTGCTTGGTGATTAGAGTCGGAAAGATAGGGGCCCGTAAGCTGTTCTACACAGGGGCCCTGTGTTGTCTGTGTCCACACCTGTAAAAAGGCAAAATAATGTTTGTGGTCGTTTTGTTTGAAAGTCCTCTGTAATATACGAGGTTAATACATGGTAAGGTTAGGAGAATATCCGGTAATTCCTATATTTCTTAAAGCGGTTTTCCCATAATCATTATTTATCACCTATCCACAGGATAGGTGTTGGCTAGGGGTTCGACTGCTGGGCCCCCTACCGATCCTGATAACGGGCTTACCTTGCCGTTCCTGGGAGCCCCGTAGGAGTGGAGCGGTAGTGCACATGCTCCACCACCGATCTATTCATTTCTATGGGGCTGCAGAGTGCTATCTTCAGGAGCCCCATAGAAATGAATGGAGTGGTGGCCAAGCATGCGCAGTACCGCTCCATGTGGCCCCCAGGAATGCCTCGGTAAGCTCATGATCAGTAGGGGTCCCATCGGTCAGACGCCCACCGATCAGATATTTATCACCTATCCTGTGGATAGGGGATAAATATTGATTATGGGAAAACCCCTTTAATACGGTGTTCTGATGTTTTTAGCACAGAACTGCAAAAAAAGGTGTGATTTTGACGAGAATATAAGCCGCCTCTTTGTCAACCTATCAAAATACAAGCTTTTCCGAAAGTCTGTGCTCTTTCATTCACTGGGGAATTTGCAGTATATCAGCAGAAATCTGAAATAGCCATCTGTACTGATTCTTCTTGTTGGAACCGTAGGTGAACCAATGTTTTATGCTTCATAAATAGTATAGTGTGGATAATGTGGTGGCTTTTTTTTCTTTTAGATGTCGACGGGTTTCCAGTTCTCCCTCCAGTCTGAGGGACCAGAGACGCAGCTCATCAGGTAAGCCATAAAACAGGCTACACATGTTTGCGTACCAATGTACAGGCCCTTCAGACTCCTTTTTTTATTTATTTATTTTTTTTAAACATTTTTATTTTTTTTTATATCCACGATGCCTAAAAATACATGCAAAATGGAGGGTAAGGCTATGTTCACACTTGTCGGTCCTTTTCAGTCAGGTCTCTATATTGCTTTTCGGCAATCAGTGTAGGAGTAGTATTCTGCTATATTGTATGCAGTAAGAAACAAAAAAACCTCACAGACCCATTATAATCCAGCAAGAGGCAAAAAAAACAAATTGGTTGTATCCATTATGGATTTTGTATTGATTTTATTACATGTTTCTTATATAATGCCGACATAATCTGCAGCGCAGCATAGAAGTTGTCGTCGTTCACATTTAGTCCGTCACAATCTAAGAAATTGTGTGTAACCGTTTCATTGTACAGACAGTCACAGCATCAATGTAGACAGTAATTACACATACCGCAAGAGAACCGAGTAGACCTAACTCGACATGCAGTAATGCGTCCCCAATGACAAAACAATGGTAGCGGCTCACATCAATGACTTATCTTATTAACCTACACCCAATACGGATCTTTGAATGTGGGGTGTAGATAGGCCGGGGGTATCTATTTATGGTCCCCATACTCTTTCAAACTTGGCGTCTGCTTTCTCCCCCCTTTTCTAATCTAGTGATGTTATTCTTTTTGGCAACGAATTCAGTTCTTGTCGGCGGGGAGGACTGTATCCAATGTTGGGCAATTTTAGCTTTTTAGCCTGGTACAACATTTTAAGTATTCTAACAGAAATTCCCTCAATAATGTCCGTTCCCTCCAGCATCCCCAAGACACGGGTTCTAGGATTTGCCTGAATCGTGAAACCATACACTCTGTCAATTAAAGCTAGTACTTCATTCCAGAAAGGTCCCAGCGAGGTACACTCCCACATCATGTGTAGGAGACGGGCATCATCAATGTCGCATCGAGGACGCTTGGCACCCCCTCTAAATCCAGATAGGTCCCACATCTGCCTCCCATTTCGCACGTACATGTAGGGAAAGTTTTTTTATTTTATGAATCCAGCAGATGTCTATATATCGCTGAAACAACTCTCTTCGTGGTACCCTGCAAGATGATTATCTCCAGTATAGGATCAGAGGAGGTGACGACAGGGCATGGCGCAGCTGGAGGTACTGATAGAACAAGCAATGTGGCAAGTCAAATTCCTCCCGCAGCTATGTATGCCCGATTATTCCCAGAAGGAAAATCCCTCCAAGTATTTCACCAAATTTTTGTTTTTTCCATAGAGGCGTTATTTTGTTGCAGTTTGTCAAGCCCTGCAATTCGTTGAATTTATACCACACTTTGATCAATAATAGTAATGTTGGGATCACATCTGGAGGTCTGTCCTGGGCCCCAATCTCCAGAAGATATAATGGATGCCTCCCCCATGCCAAGCCAACAATTTTTCCGCTATAGAGGAACTCGTGGTCTGTCCCCACCCCTTGATCTGCTGAACCTGAGCAGCTAGGAAATAAAGCCACGGATCGGGCACTGCTAAACCTCCCTGATATTTGGCTCTCTGGAGCGTTTCCGAGCGTATTCAAATAACAGATTTGTCCCAGTTTATGAATCGTCCCGAGTATCTACCATTATCCGCAATCGGTTGCATAATCGGACGAAAAGATCTGCCTAAATCTCCCAGGAAAAGAAGCATATCCTCTGCATAGAGTTCAATACTTTCTTCTATGTCACCATACTTAAACCCAGTAACGTCCACAGAATCTCTAATCATACAAGCCAAAGAGAAAGGAGGGATAAGGGACATCCT